>NC_048299.1:224813217-224891628 GCF_013100865.1 Trachemys scripta elegans | reverse complement strand
CAATCTCAGAATAGAAAGAGGGCCCCAGCATGGACTGATCGGGAAGTCTTGGATCTCATCGCTGTGTGGGGCGATGAGTCCGTGCTTTCCGAGCTGCGATCCAAAAGACGGAATGCAAAGATCTATGAGAAGATCTCTAAAGACATGGCAGAGAGAGGATACAGCCGGGATGTAACGCAGTGCCGCGTGAAAATCAAGGAGCTGAGGCAAGGCTACCAGAAGACCAAAGAGGCAAACGGACGCTCCGGATCCCATCCCCAGACATCCCGTTTCTACGAGGCACTGCATTCCATCCTCGGTGCGGCCGCCACCACTACCCCACCACTGACTGTGGACTCTGAGGATGGGATAGTGTCCACGGCCGGATCCTCGGACATGTTAGCGGACGGGGAAGATGAGGAAGGAGATGAGGAGGACGAGGCAGTCGACAGCGCTCACAACGCTGATTTCCCCGACAGCCAGGATCTCTTCATCACCCTTACAGAGATCCCCTACCAACCCTCCCCAGCCGTTACCCCGGACACAGAATCTGGTGAAGGATCATCCAGTAAGTGTTGTAAACATCTAAACATTTATTTGTAACAGAACATGATTATTAACAATTTAAAAAATGGGTTTCTCATGATTAGTTTGATTAACTTAACGGTTCAGTCATGGGCAGTGCAACTATTTGAAAAAAATCTAGCAATGTCCGGTTTTGCATGATTGTCCTGCCCAAGCCGCTCTACTGTTTAGTCCCTGCTACTGCAGCTACAGTAAGATGCGGTCTATATGTCCGGGGATGGAGCAGAAATCCTCCTGGGACATCTCAAGGAAGCTCTCCTGCAGGTAATTTGAAATCCGCTGCATTAGGTTCTTGGGGAGAGCGGCCTTATTGGGTCCTCCGTAGTAGGACACGTTGCCGCGCCACGAGACTAGCAAGTACTCCGGAATCATTGCTTGGCACAGCATGGCGGCATACGGCCCTGGTCTTTGAAGGCTTTCCCGGAGCATTCTCTGTCTGTCGCTCTCAGAGATCCTCATGAGGGTGATGTCGCTCATGATGACCTGCTTTGAATGAGGTAGGGGAATGTTAGTGTTGGGACTGCTTTACCGTTCCTTTACAGAACTGTAACCGCTGGTTTGCAGCCACGCGGTGGAGGCGGGAGAGGGTCAGCCGAAAGGGATTGTTCCCGGGGACAGCCGCGAGGGTGTGGGACAGGAGCAGACTTCCTGCTTGCCGGATTGCTGGCAGCAGGGACCGACATTGATTTCAATGTGAAATGAGGCCATTACTAATATTAAAGTTTTAAGCTGCCACGAATCTACGGCTTACCATGTCTGCGTGCAAGAGCAATTCCGTTGTCCTGACAGGGTTCTCAAAAGTGCTCTGCAAAACCCCAGACACTGAATGCGAAGGCCGAGAATTCGACCTTGTGCTGAGTGCGCATGTGATAGGTGCTGTGCATGGTCCTGTTCACAGAGAAAGACTATGTTCTTTGTTCACAACTACATTTATCTTTCTGAGGAATTCACTCCCTTTTTCCCATTCCCACAGCCCCATCTGCGACTGTCTCACAACCTAGCCTGTCATCACACTCCCAGAGGCTAGGGAGGATTAGGCATAAGAAGAAGAGGACACGGGAGGACATGTTCTCAGAGCTTATAGCCTGCTCCCGAGCCCAGGCAGCACAGCAGACCCAGTGGCGGGAGAACTTGTCCCAAATGCACCAAGCCAACATGGATCGGGAGGAGAGGTGGCGTCAGGAAGACCAGCAGGCGACTCAAACCCTGCTTGGACTACTGAGGGAGCAAACGGACACGCTCCGGCGCCTTGTGGATGTTCTGCAGGAACGGAGGCAGGAGGACAGAGCCCCGCTGCAGTCCATCTCTAACCGCCCTCCCCCGCCACCAAGTCCCATACTCCCTTCACCCAAAGTGCACAGAAGGAGAGGCGGCAGAGTCCCTGCTAACTCTCACTCCACCCCTGCAGAGAGCTCGAGCAGCAGAAGGCTCTCATTCCCCAAAGTTTGACAAGTTCTTTCCTTCCCGCCTGACACAAGCCCCCGTCCAAGTTTCACTTCCCAGTCCCATGTGTAGTTGATAATAAAAAATATGTTTCTGTTAACTACTGTTTCCATCATGTTCTTTTGGAGGAGGGGGGGAAAGGGGGTTGGTAATTGGACAGGACAGTCACCTTTGGCAGGGTACATAGTCGGGGGCAGGCACAGCAGCAGGGCACATACATAGTGCAGTGATGCAGTGACTACTTACCCTGGTTAGTCTGGGAGGTTCTTTTCATGTTATGTGGTGGGGGGTGGGTTGCTCTGTGACTTTGTGTCAGGGGAGGGCAGTTAGAGATCTTAAGCGGCGGTCCTTAGGCAGGATCACAGAGCCACACAGCAGGGGATCTGTAACCGTCCCACCCCTGCCACAAACTCACATAGACCCCCCATACACACAGTCCGTATCAGGAGGGGTGACAGGCTCCGTTGAAAGAACCATCCCACCGCAGCGGAGCCTGTCAGTACTTGAGTTTAGAAGCTGCATTCGCGCGACTACACTACACCCGCTCCGCACCACAGTCTGCGTCCCAGTTTTAAAAAATTCCCGCGAAAACAGTATTAAAGAAAACGGTGTGCTTTAACAAAGTAGAACTATTTTTATTTTGAAACGTGTGTTGGAAGTGGGGTGAAGGCTTCTCTGTACACAAAATTAGAAAGTCACAGGTTACCCTGCTCACTCAGGAACTTTGCTTTCAAAGCCTCCCGGATGCACAGCGCTTCCCGCTGGTCTCTTCTAATCGCCCGGCTGTCTGGCTGTGAGTAATCAGCAGCCAGGCTAATTTCCTCAACCTCCCACCCCGCCATAAAGGTCTCCCCCTTGCTCTCACAGAGATTGTGGAGCACACAGCAAGCTGCTATAACAATGGGGATATTGGTTTCGCTGAGATCACAGCGAGTCAGCAAGCTTCTCCATCTCCCCTTGAGACGTCCAAAAGCACACTCCACCACCATTCTGCACTTGCTCAGCCGGTAGTTGAAGAGTTCTTTTTCAGTGTCCAGGGCACCTGTATAGGGCTTCATGAGCCAGGGCATTAGCGGGTAGGCTGGGTCCCCGAGGATGACTATAGGCATCTCCACATCCCCAACAGTTATTTTGTGGTCCGGGAAGTAAATACCTTGCTGCAGCCGTCTAAACAGACCAGAGTTCCTGAAAACACGAGCGTCATGAACCTTGCCCGGCCATCCGACATTGATGTTGGTAAAACGTCCCCTGTGGTCCACCAGTGCTTGCAGCACCATGGAAAAGTAGCCCTTTCTGTTAATGTACTGGCTGGCCTGGTGGTCCGGTGCCAGGATAGGGATGTGAGTTCCATCTATGGCCCCACCACAGTTTGGGAATCCCATCGCTGCGAAGCCATCTATGATCGCCTCCAAGTTTCCCAGGGTCACTACCTTTGGCAGCAGTACATCAACGATTGCCTTGGCTACTTGCATCACAACAACCCCCACGGTAGATTTGCCCACCCCAAACTGGCTCGCGACTGACCGGTAGCTGTCAGGCGTTGCGAGCTTCCAGAGGGCTATGGCCACTCGCTTCTGGACAGTCAGGGCTGGTCGCATCCGGGTGTCATTGCGCTTCAGGGCAGGGGACAGCAACTCACAAAGTTCAAGGAAAGTTCCCTTCCGCATGCGGAAGTTTCGCAGCCACTGTGATTCATCCCAGACCTGCAGCACTATGCGGTCCCACCACTCAGTGCTTGTTTCCCGTGCCCAGAATCGCCGTTTCACAGCATCAACATGACCCATTGCCACCGTGATGTCCTCGGCGCTGGGTCCCCTGCTTTCTGAGAGGTCTGTGCTACTCTCAGACTTCAGGCCATCACCGCGTTGACGTAGCCTCCTCGCCTGACTTTTCTGCATCTGCCTCAGGGCAACCTGTATGATAAGCTGCGAGGCGTTGAGAGCGGCCACAACTGCAGCAATGGTTGCAGCGGGCTCCATGCTCACAGTGCTGTGGCGTCCGCGCTGTCAATGACTTGAAAAGTGCGCGAAATGATTTCCCGCCGGCGCTTTCAGGGAGGGAGGGAGGGCGGGAGTGATGGACGGATGACGACAGTTACCCAAAAGCACCCTGGCCCCTTTTTTTTTTTTACCCAGAAGGCATTTGCGGCTCCACCCAGAATTCCAATGGGCGGCGGGGACTCCGGGAACTGTGGGATAGCTGCCCTCAGTGCACCGCTTCCAATGTCGACGCTTTCCCCGTTAGTGTGGACTCACAAAGTCGAATTACTGTCCTTAGTGTGGACACACACGTTCGACTTTGCAATATCGATTCCAAATATTCGATTTAAGTAAAATCGAACTACTCTCGTAGTGTAGACAAGGCCTTATAGAAAGAGACCTTCTAAAAATGTTAAAACGTATTACTGGCACGCCAAACCTTAAATTAGAGTGAATAAATGAAGACTCGGCACATCACTTCTGAAAGGTTGCCGACCCCTGGTCTAAACAATATGATTCAGTACTTTAACGGCAGAGGAGTTTACACCCAGGGTGAACGTGGCCCACTATTCATATTAAATCCATGGGACAGAAATAGTCTTGTTTCTTTCTTTGTTTTTTAGTGCAGTATACTCTGAGTTATACAATATGGTTTTAGCAAAATATAAAATGAGCCAAATTGCTTATTTCTGTCAAGCAAATATGTGACTTCGTGCACTGAAGTTATAACTCAATGTATTTGGTTTAGGTCACAAAGCTACATATTTGTTTAACAGAAATAAATGTCATCTCACGTTTTAATTTGCTAAAGTTAAATTTGTCTAGACTCCTAGAGAAAAAATTACATAGGTTAGAACACAAAATAAATAAATAGAGAAGATGTCTGGGTATGGCTCAACACCTAAATGAATACTTAGCCTCAGTTTATAATAAGAGTAATGAGGAGCTTGGGGACAGTGGCAGGATGGCTAATGGGAACGAGGATATGAAAGTAGAAATTACCACATCCAAGGTGGAAGCCAAACTCAGACAGCTTAATGGGACCAAATGAGGATGCCCAGATAATCTCCATCCAAGAA
Organism: Trachemys scripta elegans; assembly: GCF_013100865.1. NCBI lineage: Eukaryota > Metazoa > Chordata > Testudines > Emydidae > Trachemys > Trachemys scripta. The sequence goes on along the minus strand of NC_048299.1, from coordinate 224,886,563 downwards.
TATTATAGGAAGTGTCACTGGAAATTGCAAATGTCTAATCAAACTGAATACAGATAATCTCACCCTCAGAGATGCTTCAGTAAGTTTTTTCCTCACACTGGACACCTTCTAGGCCTGGGCTCAATTCTTTCTCCTGGTACAGCTCTTGTTCCAGCTCAGGTGGTAGCTAGGGTGATGATGGCTCCTCCTCCCCTGTGTTCTGTTCCACCCCTTTATATATCTTTTGCATAGGCGGGAATATTTTGTCCCTCTCTGGGTTCCCACCCTCTCCTTCTCAATGGAAAGATACCAGGTTAAAGATGGATTCCAGTTCAGGTGACATGATCACATGTCACTGCAAGACTTCATTGCCCATTTGCCAGCACACACGTATACAGGAAGACTTACAGGTAGAACACACCCATCTGCAGACAATTGTCCTTGTTAATGGGAGTCATCAAGATTCCAAACCACCACTAACTGCCCACACTTTGCATAATTACAATAGGCCCTCAGAGTTATATTTCATATTTCTAGTTTCAGATACAAGAGGGGTACTTTTATACAGATAGGATGATCACACTCAGTAGATTATAAGCTTTGTAATGATACCTTAGAAGAGACCTTTTGCATGAAGCATATTCCAGTTACATTATATTCACTGATTAGCATATTTTTATAAAATTATATAGACTGCAATGTTACAATAGTATCTATATTTAAGAAAGGGGAAAAAAGCTCCAAAAACTGCAGACACATTAATTTGACTGCATTTGTATGCAAGGTCTTAGAACAAATTTTGAGAGAGTAGTTAAGGACATGGAGGTAAATGGTAATTGGGATAAAATACAACATTGTTTTACAGAGGTAGATCATGCCAAACCAACCTGATCTCTTTGAGAAAATAACTGATGTCCTAGACAAAGGAAATGCAGAAGATCTAATATACCTGAATTTAAGTAAAGCATCTGATACAGTTCCACATGGAAAATTATTAGTTAAATTGAAGGAAATAGGGATTAATACGAGACTCAAAAGGTCAGTAAGGAACTAGTGAAAGGGGAGACTAGAACAGGTCATGCTGAGAGGGGAATTCAAGGCTGGAAGGAGGTTATTAGTGGAGTTCCTCAGGGATGTGTCTTGGGACAGTCGTATTTAGCATTTTCATTAATGATCTTGGCACAAAAAGCAGAAGTGTGATAATAACATTTGTGGAGGTATTGCCAATATGGAGGAGGAGCAGAATATCATACACGGATGACCTTGAAAACTGGAGTAGTAGAAATTGAATGAAATTTAATAGTGCAAAGTGCAAGGTTCCACTTAGGGATTAACAATATTTTTTTTTGCTATAAGCTATAGGGATGTATCAGTTGGAAGTGACAGAGGAAGCAAAAGACCTGCATGTATTGGTTGATCACAGGATGACTATGAGCCACCAATGTAATGTGACTATGAAAAAGGCTAATGCTGTCCTAGGATGCATCAGGCGAGGTATTTCCAGTACAGATAGGGAAGTGTTGTTATCATTACACAAGGCATTGGTGAGACCTCATCTGGAATACTGTGTGCAACTGTGGTCTCCCATATTTAAGAAAGATGGATTCAAATTGCAACAGGTGCAGAGAAGGGCTGCTAGGCTGGTCAGAGGAATGGAGAACCTACTTGCAAGAGAAGACTTAGCCTAACCAAAGGCTGAGGGGAGATACGATTGCTCTCTACAAATACATCAGAGGGATGAACACCAGGGACAGAGAAGAGTTATTTAAGGGCCAAAGTTGGCACAAGAACAAATGAATATAAACTGGTCATTAACAAGTTTAAGCTTGAAATTGGATGAAGATTTCTAATCATCAGAGGAGTAAAGTTCTGGAATAGCCCTCCAAGGGGAATAGTGTGGGCAGAAAACCTAACTGGTTTCAAGACTAAGCTTGATAATTTTACAGAGGAGATGGTATGATGAGGTTGCCTACAGTGGCATATGGCCCACCCACGATTGCTATTAGCAAATATCTCCAACGGTTAGAGATGGGACATTAGGAATGGGGAGGGCTATGCCTTTCTAGACAGAATTCTCTCTCAGGTGTCTGGCTGGTGGGTCTCACCCACATGCTCAGAGTCTAACTGATCACCATATTTGGGGTCAGGAAGGAATTTCCCCCAAGGTCAGATTGGCAGAGACCCTGTTTTTTTTTTTTGCCTTCCTTTACAGTGAGGGGCACAGATCAATTGCTGGTTTGAACTAGAGTAAATGGTGGGTTCTCTGTAACTTGAAGTTTTTAAATCAAGATTTGAGGACTTCAATAACTTAGCCAGTGGTTATGGGTCTATTACAGGAGTGGGTGGATGATGTTCTGTGGCCTGCAATGTGCCAGAGGTCAGATTAGATGATCATGATGGTCCCTTCTGGCCATAAAATCTATGAGACTATGTACACATATTAGATCTGTACAATAGACAGTGTCTGGATTTTTTTCTCTCCACTGTCAGTTATTTATAAGTATTAATTTTTATATGGAACATTAGGTTCTAGCAGCAGTTAGCAGCAGGGCTATAAATAAAGTATCATTTCCACCATGAAAGGAAAGCACAAATAACATTTCTAATTTTTATTCTTTGATTCATTCTTTCAAGTTGTGACATGGCAAATTAAAGGATAAAGCCATACATGCCTTTATGAGAACGTATGTAATTTTACTGCATCTCTTTTCATGTGTCAATTTATTCATTGTCTTTCAGTGGTTTGGGATGAAGTGGTGGGAAACCACCCCCAAGAGGAATCAGATGTGCTCCACAGGAATAAAAAAATGATTTGAGGTTTAGAAGCTGCATGGTACATACCCTTATAGGAAACACTGACAGTACAGCTAAGCTCATATATTTATCCTCCACATTCACTTAGGTCCTGACCTTGCAAGACCCTCAGAAGAGTTGGTCAAAAAATGAGAAGTATGTTTTGCAACAAAAATAAAAAAAACCCACTCTGAAAATGTTTTGATTTTCCAACAAGATATCAGAAAACTAAAGAATAAAAATACTGAAGGTTTTCAAGTTTCTCCCACCTCTCCCTTCTCCCCATCCTTTTCCAGTGGTAAAATGGAAAAAGAATAAAAGCCTGAAGGCTGAGAAAAATAAAATTAGTTTTTTCATTTTGAAAACAAACATTTTCGGTTTTTTTGTTTCTTTTGTTGAAAAAATTGGTAAATGACAAAAATTTAAATATTCCACAAAAATGGTTGCTTAAAAAAAGGGGGGAATTTTTCTTAAAAAAAGTTTTGAATACAATTGGTCAACATTTTTCAATTATCAGCACCTCCTGCAAAGTTCTGAGTGCCATCAAATTATTGGATACATCACATACCATGCCCAAATTTGATGTGATTAAACTCAATGATAAGATTCCCATTAACTTCCATGATGCAGGATTGAGCCCATAAACAAAGGGCTAAATTAAGGAACTGATTAGCAATACTTATGAGTAGTCTCATTAAAAGGAACTATAAACAGATGAATATGATTATTTATGAGCATAAGTCTTTGCAGCATTATCTGCTGAACTACGTATATATACCATACATAAAGTTATCATCACTGTTATGCAAAATTGGTGGTCCAGTGTTCCAATTCCTGCTAACTCTTCTCAAGATTAAGATTTCAAGGTTACAATTTTAAGGTTCATCCAGGAAAAATGGGATAAAACTTTGGTTTACCTTTGGTATATGATGTTTGAACTAAGTGGAAGCTCAGTTTTGCTATATCATGGCGGCTCCAATTGCAGCTCCTTAGTCCAGGTTGAGTTGAATTTGCAGTTAAAACAGAGACTGATTCTCTATTATTATTTATGAAAAATACAGCATATCCCCCCAAAACTGCAGCAATTACTCTGAATGTAAGGTGAATTTCCCGAGAATTTACAAGTAAATCCATTAAATTACTTGGGAATAGAAATTAATTTAAAAATTAGTCCTTTAAGAAGTTTAGCAACCATTGTCAGCCTCATTTTTTGTCCTGAATGATTTTGGTAATGAAATAGACTAAATTGGCCACACAGTTAAAAATCTCTGGACTCCTATGCATGGGAAGGAAAGTGGCATCGCTATGGGCACTCGCATGGCCCCACAATATGCCAAAATTTTTATGGCTGACCTGGAACAACGCTTCCTCAGCTCTCGTCCACTCATGCCCCTTCTCTACCTACGCTATATTGATGACATCTTCATCATCTGGACCCATGGGAAGGAGACCCTGGAAGAATTCCACCATGATTTCAACAGCTTCCACCCCACCATCAACCTCAGCCTGGACCAATCTACACGGGAGGTCCACTTCCTAGACACCACCGTACAAATAAGCGATGGCCACATTAACACCACCCTATACCGAAAACCCACCAACCGCTACGCCTACCTTCATGCCTCCAGCTTCCACCCCGGTCACACCACACGATCCATCGTCTACAGCCAAGCACTGAGGTACAATCGCATCTGCTCCAACCCCTCAAACAGAGACCAACACCTACAAGATCTTCACCAAGCATTCTCAAAACTATGATACCCACACAAGGAAATAAAGAAACAAATCAACAGAGCCAGATGTGTACCCAGAAGCCTCCTGCTACAAGACAGGCCCAGAAGAGAAACCAACAGAACTCCACTGGCCATCACCTACAGCCCTCAGCTTAAACCTCTCCAACGCATCATCAGTGATCTACAACCCATCCTGGACAATGATCCCTCACTTTCACAGACCTTGGGAGGCAGGCCAGTCCTCACCCACAGACAACCTGCCAACCTTAAGCATATTCTCACCAGCAACCACGCACCGCACCATAACAACTCTAACTCAGGAACCAACCCATGCAACAAACCTCGATGCCAACTCTGCCCACATATCTACACCAGCAACACCATCACAGGACCTAACCAGATCAGCTACAACATCACTGGCTCATTCACCTGCACGTCCACCAATGTTATATATGCCATCATATGCCAGCAATGCCCCTCTGCTATGTACATTGGCCAAACTGGACAGTCACTACGCAAGAGGATAAATGGACACAAGTCAGATATCAGGAATGGCAATATACAAAAACCTGTAGGAGAACACTTCAACTTCCCTGGCCACACAATAGCAAATGTAAAGGTAGCCATCTTACAGCAAAAAAACTTCAGGACCAGACTCCAAAGAGAAACTGCTGAGCTCCAGTTCATTTGCAAATTTGACACCATCAGATCAGGATTAAACAAAGACTGTGAATGGCTATCCAACTACAGAAGCAGTTTCTCCTCCCTTGGTGTTCACACCTCAACTGCTAGCAGAGCACCTCACCCTCCCTGATTGAACTAACCTCGTTATCTCCACACTGATTTACACCTGCCTCTGGAGATTTCCATTACTTGCATCTGAAGAAGCGAGGTTCTTACCCACGAAAGCTTATGCTCCCTATACTTCTGTTAGTCTCAAAGGTGCCACAGGACCCTCTGTTGCTTTTTACAGATTCAGACTAACACGGCTACCCCTCTGATACTAGATAAATTTGGTACATTAAGGTTGGAAGGACCTGATGAAACTAATCCTAAGGTTTCTAGGGACCTAGCTGAAGCAAATCACAGAACCATTAGCAATTATCTTCAAGAACTCAGAGGACTGGTGAGATCCCAGAGGGCTGGAAAAGAGCAAACATACTACCTATTTACAAAAAGGGGAACGAAGAGGACCTGGGGAATTCTAGACCAGTCAGCCAACTTCAATACCTGGAAACATACTGAAATAAAATAATTAATTTGTAAGCACCTAGAGCGGGGTTCCCAAACTGTGGGCCGTGGCCCAAAATGGGGGGCCACAACACAATCCCAGATGGTCCACCATCATGGGTGGAGTTTTGGGGGGATAAGTGGCGACACCAGGCGCTCTGTGCATCCCAGTCATTTTCCCTACATGGGCTGGGTAGCGGGAGGGCAGAAGAGCAGCTTAGTGGGGCGGGGGATAGAAGGCAGGAGCAGCTCCTGACACCTCACAGCATAGTCCACATGTGGAAACTGACTTGGATGAACAGAGCACCTGATGTCGCTGCTCACCCCCACCCCCATCCCAAGCCGCTTAGTGGGACACAAAGGAATATTCAGGGGTGGGAGGAATGGTGACACCAGGCACTCTGTGCATACAGGTCAGTTTCCCAACATGGACTGGGTAATGGCTGCCATGCCATCCACGCTCAGTTAGGTGTAGTCCTTGGTGCCCACGAACCACTGGGTGCCAGTGGCCACAGTGACCATGTAGAACAGCATGGTCCAGCCTGGCGCACACAGAGCTACAAGGAGCGGAGCTGCCCCCACTGTACCAACTAGTGGGTGAGTGCCCAACTGGGCCCTGCAGCAGCAGGACCCCCTTCAGACACAGCACCTCCCTGCACCCCGAGTTACACTCCTGGCATGCAGCCCCAAGCTTCTTCCTGCGAGCACCATGAGCTACCGCCCTGCCTGCACACAGCCCCTAGCTACCCCCCTGCACATCTTGGTGCCGACTTCTTCTCTACTGGGAGATGCGCAACCCTCCCACCCCAGGCCTGCCCCCACTCCACCCCTTCCACCAAACCCCTGCCCACCCCCTCTCCACTCCTTCCCTTAAGACCCCATCTTTGCCCTGCCTCTTCCTGCCCCTGCTCCACCCCCTCCCTGCTTCTTCCCACCCCCTCCCCACTCCTCCCCTTCCCTCCCAGCACCTTCTGCACACTGCTGAACAGCTGTTCTGTGGTGTGCAGGAGGCGCTGGGGGAGGGAGGAGAAGGAATCCATCAGCAGGGCTGCCGGCGGGCGGGAGGCGCTGGGAGGGAGAGAGGGAGCCTGGCTGCCAGTTGGTGCTAAGCACCTGCTAATTTTTTTCCATGGGTGCTCTAGCCCTGGAGCACCCATGGAGTCAGTGCCAATGCTGCACACAGCCCCTAGCTACTTCCCTGCCTGCACCCTGAGCTGCCTCCCCACTTCACACAGCCCCTAGCTAGCCTTCCTCCCTGCACCCTGAGCTACCCTCCTGCCCACACACAGCCCCTAGCCAGGCCCACCAACAGCAATTCTGGGTCCCCGGGCAGAACAATCAGTGGCCCTCTGAGAAAGGGATGGCAGAGGCTTATGACACTATGTTTTATCCTGTTAATAACACATTCGAACCCACTATGTGCAAGTTGTGGCGTTGCTTGAGCTAGTTATCTTTTTTTTTTTCTTCAAATAAAAATTATCTATCCCATCCATTCGGGCCCTTTTAAATCGCTGAGCCCTTGGGCAATTGATCCCTTTGTCTCCATCCACACCCAGCAGGCTTTCCCCTACCTACTCCTCTCCTCTACAGGCACCCTGAGCTAAACCCAGCACAGCACACAGCCCCTAGCTACTCCATGCCTGCACTCTGAGCTGGCTGAAAGGCCGAAAATTGAAGATGAGATCAGGTTGAGTCTCACTAACGTGTCCCCAGCAGGGAAAACAGCAAGGAGAAGCAGACACATCCATCCCATTAAGACGACTCCTGGTCTGTACATTATTTTGATATTTCTATTTAAAATATTTGATTCTTTTCTAATTAGTAGAGAGTAGGTTTGGGACTTTACTTACACAGTACAAAAATTCAGTTTTTTTACACTAAAAAAATTTAACACACAATATAGTGTTCAAAGTTGGACAACTATTTTGTTTTAAAATCAATTGTGTTTAACAATTTTGTTAACATTGTGTGTTACTTATTGTTCAGTTTTATACAAAAATGTGTTTCCCCTGTTTGAATACCACATTTTGCTCGTAATGTTTTTTTTAAAGTGTAGTTTTACAGAAACTGTTTGGTTTCAAAGATCTTGAAGCATTTCTTTGAGTGCATATTGCTAGGGATTTCTGTCATTACAATTGTTTACATTAAAATGAAAAGTAAATATGTACATTGTTTAATTACAATGTAATAATTAAAATTAATAATTTTCCTCAAGAAGTGTTAATAGTGGGCCACAGTGCCTATTACAGCTGCATAGGGAGGCCTCAGGGAAAAAAGTTTGGGAACCCCGACCTCGAGGATAATAGGGCAATAGAGAAGAGCCAACATGGATTTGTCAAGAGAAAATCATTCCAAAGCAACCTAATATCATTCATTGTCAGGGTTAATGACCTAGTGAATAGAGAAGAAGCTGTAGACGGGATATATTTTGATTTTAGTAAGGCTTATGTCACAGTCCCACATGACATTATTATAAGCAAACTAGGAAAATGCAGTCTAGATGAAATTACTGTAAGGTGGGTGCATAACTGGTTGAAAGCCTGTACACAAAGGGTAGTTATCAATGGTTTGTTGTCATATATAGTGGGGTCTAGGCCAGCAGAGGTTCATTCTGGGTCCAATACTATTCAATATTTTCATTAATGACTTGGATAATGGAGTGGAGATTATGCTTATCAAATTCCCAGATGACACCAAGCTGGGGGGAGGGTTGCAAGCATTTTGAAAAACCGCATTAGAATTCAAAGCAATGTTGACAAATTGGAGAAATGGTCTGAAATCAACAAAATGAAATTAAATAAATGCAAGTCCAAAGTACTACATGGAGGAAGGAAAAATCAAATCCAAAAATACAAAATGGGGAATAATTAGCTAACTGCTGAAGAGGATCTGGGGGTTATAGTTATATCTTCTCTGCCCTCTGCTCATGAGTTTACATATGTATCTTGTAGCACTCTTCTGAACACCAGTTGGAAGGTTTTATTTTTTCAGTAAGGGATTCTTTTCTCTTAGAAGGCATGTAATTTTTTTCAAGTTCACACTGATTAACACAGAAAACAATTGAGGTTATTAAACTTTCTTAAAATTCCATAGAAAATTAAGTTCAGCTATATTTCCCAGTACAGTGAAGAAATGGATGTTTGTATATACAAACATCAACATGCTTAACTACTCACTTTCCCCAAAATATGTAGTATTTCAGTCTGTTTATATGGAATATGGGAGTTGGGTGAGGAGCCATTTCAGCATATGTATGACTTATTAAAAGACAATTTTTAAGTAGAACTGTATCCTAAGCTGCATTATGGTATTGTACCCAACATTGCATTTCAATCCCTTCAAATCACCGCCTGAGCCCTGCCACCACTGCCCCGGGGCTCCGGCAGCAGGATGCGGGCAGCACTTTAAAGGACCCAGGGCTCCACCGCTGCGGGGAGCCACGGGCCCTTTAAAGCACCACCTGAGCCCCGCTGCCGGAGCCCTGGGGTAGCAGCAGCAGGCTGCTCCGAACTCCGCTGTGGTAGCCCTGGGTCTCCCAGCTGCCTCTGCAGCTGGGAGCTCCGGGGGTGATTTAAAGGCAGCCGGAGCCCCGGGCCCTTTAAATCTTGATTTAATGGCCCCGGGGAATTTAAAGGCCCCGCCTCTTCCAGTTGAGGCCACGCCCCCTGCTCAGGACTCCAGAGTACTGGTAAGTCCTTTAAGTTACTTTCACCCCTGCAATTAGCTCTCTGGTCCAGTCCTAGAGCGGTGCAGCTACACACTGCCCTTTGTCCAGGGCAGACTGTGAAGTTACAGTTTAGCCCACCGTGTATAATGATGTTCTGGGTATCCATCCTGATCAGAATCTTAAAATACCCAACTTTAAACATGATACACTACAAATTTTTACAATTTAAACCATCTGCACACAATATAGTGGGAATGGCTTAAACTATGGTGCCAAAATTATGCCCTTAGTTCAGATTTAATAAGAAATTTGTTTGTTGATAAAGAGTCAACTATTGAAAACACATTTATTAAGGATCAACAGCTACAGTATGTGAATTATTTGTGTATTGCATTGTTCATAAGCTCCAGTAAATATGTTTTGCATTAAAGGTATTACATTAACATGCAATAGCTAGCTAGATTTATGAAGCTAAGATGCAAGAACCTTATGCAGCATTAACTTATGTTTAATGACAGTGCACTAACCCACTTAGTTTTTAAATTACCTTGTTTGAAAAATACTAAATAAATGGAGCCATCAACAGCTAGAAATGTGAAACAGTTAACTCATTTATTTAATATATTCTCCATAAACCTTTATGCATTGCCACTGATGCTCAATTACAATAGTTGTAAACTCATCACCATGGATTTATTTTTAATTGTGACTCAGTCAGCATTAACTAAGTTTTCTCTGCTGTGGTTGTAAATGACCATGGCAAGTGATAGATTGTAAGCTCTTGGGACAGGAATTAAGACATCATGATGATAGCAGATGAGACACAAGCAAGAGATGGGTCAGGCTAACAAAAACAACAGAATGTTTTAGCACAGACCATGGGGTTGTATGATTCTTAGACAGTCATCAGCAGTAATCCAAATTTGCCACCTACCTAATGGCTCAATATCTGGGCTGTTGAGGTGTGAAACAAATCCACAGATAACTGGTACAAAGTATTGCCAGTTACTAAAAAGTGAGGAGCAGCCATGAAGATGCAAAAGAAGGATCAGAAGAATGAATGAGAAATACTGTCATTAATAATAAACAAAAAAACCTCACAACCTTAAAATGAGAGCTACCATGCTAAACAGGGCTATTCTTATGATTAAATTGGCTAAAGTACAATCATGTGTTTTCTCTTCCTTCCCCCAGGTGGGCATTCCTATAAACAGTGCAAAAGGGCTGTTCCCAGAGTCATAACAATGTAGGGATTATGGGGATGAGGAGGAGGGAATTTCCTTCCAATTTTTATCTTCTATAGGCTCAGCCACTCGTCTCCCAGGAATCCCAGCCACCTTTCTTCTAGACACCAACAGTGTCTCCTCTCATTAAGGGGAGGAACATGCTCAATGCACACACTAGAGAAAAACGCCATTTCACCCTCCCCTAAACACGCAGTAGTGAGACAGTTACTTCATCATTCTACTTATCATGAACCAAAATATCTGATTTCTGCCTTTCCAAAGAACAGTGTGGCCAGGCTCACTCTCTTGATGACCCCAAACAGCAGCACAATGTGACAAGATCATGCACCAGACAAGGCAAGATTGAGGAGCACAGCTAATACCTCTTCAGTCATCTGACCTCTTTTATCTAGTTTGATGCTTACACAAGTTCCTATTACATCAACTCCCAATTGAGCACAGTATGACCAGAACAGCACAATGCGAGACACCGGAGTATAGAGACAGACCATAGTCACTGGGGGACCAGAGGAAGTATGCTGTCCAAATGGAACTCATGGCCTGGTACTGAGTTTGTGACATGAAGTAATAAAAACCAGAACTGAAAAATAATCTGGCCCCTAGATTTCATGGCTTATTCAAAAAAAGGTACTGCTTGCAATACAAATGCATCATAACATCATATTGAAGCATTTGCTCAGTATAAGCTCAGAGAAAAAGTATTCCACTTTCTAAAGCACCAACACCTGGGTTTCTTGAGAGGATTCCAGGTTCTGACCAGGCCTGATAAATTATTAGATGGCATGGGATCCTGGACCAAGCTGAGGTGGCATGGGGTGTAGGCAATGATGACAAGGCTTAACTTAAGGTGTTCAGTGGGTTTAACATGATGGCTATTAATCACAGCTGAAGAACATGATTGTAGAAGTCAAAGCCTTTTTGTCAGCACTGGGGGGGGAAAAAAATCAGCTTCTATGTGCCTGACCCCACCCTTAACAAAACATTACGTTTTTCCATAAATGAAATATTGGGTGCTTTTGGTTGTGGCGAGTGGGCTGGGGCTTTATGTGCGTTGTTAGTCTTTGGTGGGTAATTCATTTGGATACTGAACACCAAAACCAGATGTTTGTATTTAATAGGTCAGTGAGTCTTATAAGCAAGTCATTATTTAATGGTAGAATTGGGTGTTTCAGCTCCTCACATCTCTCCTTTTCCACTACCAACCAGACATAATGTCACACATACAATTTTAGCATTTGTACGTGCCTCTTAGCTACACTATTGTGCCTAGAAAACTGATGTAATTTTTCAGCAGTTTATGAGAGTTCTAACTCTAGGTTTATAGGATGGGAGGGGGTGGGAAAGAGAGACTGATACATTTCTTTTTGAAGAGGGGTTGCAAATGTGCAAGTATAATACAGATGTGATGTAAACACCACTCCGTTCTCATGACTGTAACGGACTCTCTGGTAGATACTGTCTGGAGCGGTCTGTCCCACATTAATGTGATTCTGGAGTAACTATATTACTCCATCTAAATTAGGATAAACATGGAGTTCCATGTCAAATACCAATTTCCTTCAATACAGTTCCTTTGGATTTACTCTGAAGTTACACAACAGGATTTGGCCCATCATATTCAACCTTACAAAGGTTACAGTACTTTCAGATATTGGTTTGTATTGAGAGAGAGGTAGATACACAGTCTACAGAGCAAACTATCTACCTGGGGAGTTCAAGTTTATGAATAAACAGCTATAAGATACCCAAAGATTGATATATTTTAATTGCATCAAATCTATTTTGTGTGTTTCACCCACCCTCCTACAGGAACTGTTAATTCTTGCTGACTAGAATTATTCTGCATTTCCACTAGTGTGAGAGAATGCAGAATTTAACTCAAACTCTCCTGCAAAGGAAAAACAACAAAATGTATGGTTCCTGAATGCTAAATAACTTGTTTTTAAAGTAACTACATCTAACATTTTAAACAGTTTATGGCTTCAGAATCATATTCTTAAAAAAAAGAAAACCAGAAATTTAGAATATGATGTTCTATTCTACAAAAGTGTGAGATTTTTTTAAACAAAAAATATTTTGATTTTAAATTACACACTTCTGGTTTTCTAAAATGAATAAATAAAATGTGGAATATTGGACTAACATAGCCAAAGTCACTGCATGTTGTTTGAAGTATTATAGGCCTGGCTGGTAACATTTTGCCCAACACTTTCCACAATGAGACCCTATTTTTCAATTAATTATTACTTTGCCAAACTTAAACTGTTTTGGCTGAAATATTCCATTCTTATTATCCAAAAGCATTCAGCTCGAGACAGTTTTAGCTAAAATGGTTCAGCCTTTCACAAGAATGATATTAGGGAAAATATATTACTTTGCCCATGTTTGAAATTTCTTACAACCATTCCATTGAGAAGCTCTAGTGCTGCTATCCTTTGGAGTGGAGACTTGAAATTACCAAGCAAGATGGTCACCCTATTCTAAAGCGTGGGCCTTTTGCTTTCCTCTTGAAAAATCTACCCAAATTTGACCAACTGTTAATCCTCTGAAAATTTCAGAGCATACATGCTCAGGAGAGATTTGTTAGAGGCTGGCAGTGAAGTTCTCCATGTGCATCAAGCATGCTCCATCTGCACTCAGCTCCTATGTACCCTCCAAACCGCAGTGTTGCCAGCTTTCATGATTATATCACAGGTCTTGCAATATTTGATGTTTTTCTTAAAGCCTCAGCTTCTGAAGTCAACTGATGATATGAGAATCTCAGCTGTCATTTAAAGGGGAAAAAGAGGGAGATTCTAGCCCTCAGGCTTGCAGAGAAAAGTTTGAAAATGTGACTTGAGTTCATCCTAAAATATCAAAACCCTGAAATTCAATAAAGAGAACCCAAAACATTTTTAGAAGGCTGATTATTTTTGAACTAATTTCATGATTTGTGGCAGCCTGACTCACGATTTTTAAGAGTTTGTAATTGGCAATGCTGGAACTATACACTCGCCACCTCCACAGAGTAAATAAGTATTTGCCATCCCAGGGCAGCAGACCCTGAACAGGACATTTCCTGCAACTGCACCAGAATGGAGAACAGGGAGATTCTCTCCTATGCTCCTGTCACCCCTTAAGACAGCATGGCAGAGCAGGAAGAAGTCACCGGACTCAAATTCAGATGAATGAGGAGCAGAAAGGGTGTGGTGGATAGGAGCTGAAGGGGGACAAAAACAGCAGCCAGGTGAATTGACTGGAGTAGAGAGGAGTGGGGACAGGTTGTTATGACAGGAGCAGAAGAGTCTATAACTAAGAAGAATAAACTCCCCTTCAAACCTGGAAATGAATGCAGGAGTTCGATTTTCAACAGTCCTCCATTATCTAGCAAACAGCTGTGAAACCCACTTGCAAAATGTGCATTTCTTCCCCCTCTAGTAACTGGTCCACATAGAGGAGAAATTATTATAGCTACCAGTTACTCTGTTGGGTCAAGGGGCAGATGTCTGTGCTGTGGGTCTAACAGTACCAGCCCTGCTGATGATCCATGTAAGGGTCAATATGGTTCCATAGGATAGTTTCTCTCCCCCCCACCCCTGTTTGCTTGTTTAAAAATATAGGGAATTAAAAAAAAAACCTTGCATTAAAAGGTCATCATTAGGGTTGCAAAGTCAAGCACTCAAAATATAGAAAGTGGCAGAATTTAAGTTGTCTTGTGCAAAGTTAATTTACCCCCACCCTAGCATATATGCATTGTGATAGTATGTGATCATGAAATTAAAAACTATTTTCCCACAGCACCCCAGTCCAATTCAGTGCTTACCAAATGGGCAACTACTTCCTATTTCTCATCATTCAATGTGTAGCCCCATGCTTTTTACTCCTTAAAATATGTATTAATACAGAATTATTTTTTTCATTTTTTTATGACTCCTCCCCATATCAGAGTGCTCACAAACATTAATGAATTTTCTGTACTACATCCCTCCCCCTTTTACAGATGCAGAACTGAGGTGCAGAGAGATTATAGCCAAGTTGATCAATTGTCTGTTAAGCTGGGTATGTGAGTTGAGATGTCTAGCGTTCTCCCAGAGGTGAGTAAAGTTTTCTGGATTAGCTGAGTGGAAGAGGGCTCTGAGGGAATCCCAAGATTAGTTGCACCATGACTCGGCCCAGATCCATTCATCTGGAGCAGATAATTTTTTTTAGACACATAGCTTTACTATCAAGGATTGCAACCAGCAGCTTAGCAATGGCAGTGGAAGGGTTTAAATTCAAGGAGGTTTCCAGGGCACTAGAGGAGTAGGTTGAATCCAAAGGAGGTGCCTAGGGACTCCCCAGAGACGTGTCAGGGAGAGACTAGGGCCAGGTGGAAAAGGAACCCAACCGTTAGTGCTGGTTAATAAATGTAAAAAGAACAAGCAAAAGACTACATTGTTATAAAGTTTATTACTGGCACTGGAGCCTTCGATCAGCAAGTTAAGAACTTAAGATCCAGGTCCACAAGTCAGAAAAGGAAGAGAATAGGCTAGAGGAGCAGGAGGACATAGAAGGTACAATCCAACAAGGCATTTTTGGAGAAGAATACAGGCTGTGAGGAGATAATGGAGTAATGAGACTATCTCCTAGAACAGGTAGCAAACTTACAGGACCTGTTACGGTGGTGCCAGTATGATAAACAGGATCCAGGAAGGTTTCCCCAGTGTGCAGCATAGCTATGGGATGGGCTTGTGCAGTAGGGCCCACGAGGGTTCCTATGCCCTCTCCATGTGACACTACTAAAAAGGCAAGCTACCTATGCTCTGAATCAGGCAATGTGTAACTAGGACTGGGGGCTATACTGCAGGCACCCATTACAGTTAATATAGAAGAGCAAGGGGAGGATAGTAGATAGATAGTTACTGAAGCTTATAACTTTCACTTCCAGGAGTCAGAATCCCTCATTAAGGGCTGGGGATTACCTCCCCATAGAGTGACCAGATGTCCTGATTTTATAGGGACAGTCCCGATTTTGGGGTCTTTTTCTTATATAGGCTCCTATTACCCCCCCCATCCCGATATTTCACATTTGCTGTCAGGTCACTCTACCAGTCATCCTGGGGAGGTAATGTTTCTTGAAGGGAATAGCATTGAAAGCGATGCACCACTTTATGCAGGATTAGGATAAGGTATTGCAGAGATCTTTGGGAAGTTTGTGGTCATGGATCACAGGGCACATGCTGGAGGATGCAGCTATAAGGGCACAATTGGCACAGGTGCTCTTTGATATAAGATCAGCTCAAGCAGAATTGTTGAAGATGGAGCTCCTCCCAGAGCAGGGTCTGAGTGAACTAGCAGATCACCTCCTTCGGTGGTGGAATATGCAGGCATGGAATATGCTTGACAAATAAACTAGAGGAAAGGGATAGCACATTAAATTAAAAAAAAAAAAAAAAAAAAGTTATTTGTATTGCCCCCAGAATGCAAGGATTGCCTGCTGCAGTTTGACCCTGGTCCTTATGACTTTGACAGTTTGTTAGCCAGAACCGAGCACTGGGGGAGGCTATACAAATCCAGTGTCTGTGGCAGAAGCCAAGGTTTTCTGAGTGGAATCCAGCCTGAAGCGCAAGGTATTCCAGGGGAAGGGACAGAGATCAGGAAGACCCTGGGTGTTGTTTTGGCAGCTTCAGAGAGAAAGAGGACCTGGAGGAGGAAGTCAAGAGATTGAAAGCGCTGCAGGGAGAGCAGCCTGGAGACAAGACTCACCTGGTGAACTCCCAATAGGGCTGCCAGACTCCTGCACCAGAACAGTCTTTTATAGTGCCCCTTTCACAGAATGGTTCGGGATGTCTGATGATAAAAGCACTATTGTGGGGGTGGAAAAGGACATGTTACAAACTGGGCATCAATAACTATGACACGGCACTTGTGAAAAGGAACAGAGGCAGGGAGGATTCAGGGAGTAACTCGCCTGGGCCAGATTAGAGAAGGGGAGCCAATTGTAATAGGACCATGGAAAGGAGAGTGTGACGTGGTAGTAAATTTACAGGAAGAAGTTCTGAGGATTGGTTTGTTAGAGGAAATGAACTTAGTGGTGGATTTGCCTAATAGGATGTGTTGGGGGAAAATGAGAAAGGAAGCGTCGTGCCCATGACTGCACCAATGGGATCAATTAAAATGCATAAAACGTTGCCATATGATACGAACAGAACACACCTGCATGGGTACCCCAACTAGTGGAGACCTTTTCAGAAGTATGAGCCAAGTCCAAACTGGAATATGGTCAGTGAGATCCCCAGATTTTACTTCAGAGGACCAACCACCCCAGAGGCAGTATCCAGTACATGTACAATATGCATGGATTCCCCTGCTATCTGACATGCCAACATGAAGCCGTGTCTCTGGGACTTTCCTCAGCAGGACAGATTTAACCCATTACATTGATGACATATTGATACAATCCCCTACAGAAAAGGAACATATTGAGGATTTTTTTGAGGTTTTGCAGTGTGCAGGATTATAAAGTGAATACCGGTAGAGTGCAGTTGGGCAGGAGAGTGGGGACCATCTTGGTGTCAATAGGTAAAAAGGGCAAAATATAGATCACCAGAGGGCAGAGTTGATCTCCAAACTGCTCATCCCCACAGACAAATGGTCACTACAATATTTTCTGGGAACAATAGAGTTTTTCCTGGAAGTTTTCTCCCCCATATGCTGAAACAACAAGCATGTTGTATGAATTTGTAAGAGTACCTCATTGGGACTGGCAGGAAGCAGCACACTGAAGTAGTGGCTGAGCTGAAAAGGCTAGTCCAGATTACAGTAAGCCTTTTTAATTTACTCTGTGGTATCTCTGAATAGCATAGTCATGATGTTTACACAGAAACATGGAGATCAGGATGGGACAGTGGTATTTGCCTCCCAGTTGCTGCGGAATGTGGAACTAAAGTAAAATTAGTGAGAGACTGGGCTAGTATCAAGGATAAATACTTGGTGAGAGGCTAGAAAGTGTTTGCCAGTCACCGTAACTCCTTAAAGGTACTGCTAGACGGAAAGTATCGGCTGGGCAAGTGAGCAATGAAAAACCATTCATATCTGGACTCTGCCCCTGCAAGGATTAAATATGGAGGCTGTTCAGTTTAAGGAGCCAAAGGAATGGACTGCAGACAAAGTTAAAGGGGAGGAGGTTTGGTATACAGATGGTAGTAACAACTATGTAGAAGGACAAAGGAAAAGCAGCCTGGCAGCAATAAAACTAAGGGATGGAGAGATTGTGAATACTTTTCAGTATAACTGTGGCAGTAAATTGGCAGCAGTTATCAGTGCCAATGGAAGAAAGGGGATCTCACTCTAAGCTCACCATAGTTCTGACTCTGATGGGGTATTCAGGAGCCACACGTGACTGTTAGTCTAGTAGGCTCAGAACAAATACTGGGCTACTGATAGGGAAAGATCAAATTCAGTAAAATGTGGTAAATGTTGGATGATATGGCCAAGCAGTTTGACAGAGTGGACGTGGCTACACAGCAGAAAAGGGTCAGGAGTGAAAGGAAATCAGGCAGCTGACCTAGCAGCCAAGGATGCAGCACTCACTGGATGGCCATGGCCACAGACGACCACTTTAGAAGCTATCCCAGTAGCAGTGCTCATTCGAGGCCAGAACAGATCAGGATTTAGTAAGAGAAAGGACTCCTATGTGTCAAATCACAAAATGGTTTGGTGTGGGTTGAATGCAGGATATGCAGAAATCTGCTATTATGGGTGCATAGGTCTCCTGTAGGTGGCCACCCCAAACAGGCAGAGGCCAAAGACTGGTTGGCTAAAATGGGTGGTGGTCCAGATGGGAAAGATCTGAAGGAGCATCTTTTTTGTGCAGCTGGGGAATGCCTAAAGCTATTTACTCAGACAATGGGAGTGGATTTGTAGGGTCAAAGAAGCATGCCACCTGTTGGACATCGATCAGAAGTCCCATATTCCCTCCCACCCCCATCATCCAGCAGCACCAAGACAGGTTGAGCGAATGGAGTAGAAACATCAAATCCAAACTCAGAAGAGGGGTTAGTGCTACAGGCAGTAGTTGGGATGAAATGTTACCACTGGTACTAATGCATATCAGAACTAGGGAATGCAGTTCCACAGGCTTTTCCCTCAGGAGCCCTTGATGGGAAGACCAACGAAATAGTGGGAGGACATGATTAACCCAGTTCCAGCCCATCTTGCTAAGATAGCTCTGTCAGAAGCCTGGGGGCAGGACTTGCAGATCAAGTTCTTTTGTACCTGTAAAACTTGTGTGACAACTGATGAGGCAGAAGCACAGAAGGCCAAAGGACATCTAACACTGCATCAAGTGAAATCTAAAGTCATGATACAGGATCAGGATCCCTACTACTCTCCCCCAAAGGCAAAGTGGTACAGTCCATGCATGATATTTGATAGACTTGGCCCCTCTACATACATGGTAGACTTGGGTTCACACAAGCCAACTCAAGGTTCCCAAAGATAAATTAAAAAAAAAAAAGAAAAGTGAGAAATGGTTTCTTCCCTTTTTGCTTTGCAGATCTGCAATCGTAGTGGTTTCCAACGTTGTCTGGTGGGGTATTAGACCTGTATTGAATCTCTATGGCTATTTGGGCCACTCCCATCCATTTGATAGGTTTACCAATAATATCAGGGCCCACATTCAATTATGGCAGGATCCAGTGAGAGGCATATTCCAAGGACACAAAACCCATAGAACCAAAAGGGACACAGTGGCAACCATACTGGGTAGCACTGGAGTTGTGGGGGCTCTATGGAATTCTGCAGCTACTGAGGGATTAATTTGTTAATTGATGGATTTGGTCAAGCCATTAAAAAGGGATGATGGGGATTAGTACTTCAACCTTGAGGCAGCAGGCATTAAATATTAGTAATATGCACTCCATTGCACAGATTTTGAACTGGATTAATATCTGTAAATAAGGCAATTGCATTCAGAATATATGGTACCAAACTTGTTATGCATCTAATGCCATGAATAGAAGAGAAAGCAGGGGGAATGGTCAAGATTGTTAAACAGCATGTACTTATCTGGACCTTACTAGTGGAAAGGGAATTAAGAATGTGGGGGAGGAAGACTGGCAATTTGCAAGGTTACAAGGTCCCACAGCTTCAGCTCCACATGAAATTAATAATTCAACTGCACCAATTACAATTTCTATTCCTAGATGGACAGGGAATCCTAAAGAATTGGTATATGTTACAACAGAGAATGGAACCTATACAACAGCATTTTTACAGTGTAGAGATGGCAACAGAAGGAAATGAAATAGACTGCTGTAGACAAATCAAGCACAGATGGTTCTCTGAGCACTCCGCCCAAATTTGTGCTGACCACAAGTGAGGGAGGCTTGGCCTGTCTAGTCATTAAAGAGAGAGTGAAGGAGTTGATATGTCTCAGGGACACAGTTTGTGCTCTGGGATACCACAACTTTTTAGTGGGATCAACACTATGCCAGGGTAGCCTGGATGGATTTTGTCTGAACTTCTTGTCGGACTCAGATTGGGCCTACTGTGCAGATGAAGGAGAATGTGACAGGCTGTGACAGACAACGCCAAACGGGAATCTCTGGCAACCAACCTCTTGTGGATTAATACGATGGTTTCGATACAAAGGAAAATAGAGCAACTGGCCAACTAATAGCTAAGGAAGGTGGGGACAGTTCTGTACAGGCAGTGGAAGACACCCTGGTGGCTGTACTAAAGGAAGCGAGCTTGCACTGCCTGGTTCATACTTTAAGCCTAATATTGATGGTGGTTCAAATAATTATAGCTACTGTGGTCTCAGGAATGTGTTGCTGGGTAATACACTTAAGAATACAGAAAGACAGGGGTATGATGCAGATGAAACGAATGCAAATATAAAATGGAGAAGCAGGGGAATGCAGCTGAGGCCTGGCCTGACACGAGTAATTAACACCCAAATTGAAGCCTCATTTCTTGGAAGACAGAATTAGGGAGGTAAAAAGATTAGGTTGAAAAAGACAATGTCTGAGCCAGCTATGATAAGAGGGAGAACAGCCAGGGAACCATTTGCTTGGAATGTACACATGAGGTAAGGAATAGGTTGAGCGTGGATAATGCACAGACAGAGCATGCTGCACTAGTTCCTGAAAAGTAACCAAGCCACTCAAAAATGTGATGGAATGTATAAAGATATGTAAATGAAGAGGGTTTCCGTGTAACCTTTGAGCTGTGATATATCCTGCATCCCCAGCGTTTGAGTCTGATCAACTCAGTGTAGTGTGGCTGTATGGAATAAATAAAGGAACCTGAGTGATGAAATCTGGAGTTGAACTGAGTTTTTTGGATCCCAGAGAACTGGTTGAAGTGTTCTCCCAGAATTGGGCAAGGTGTTCCGGATAAGCTGAATGGAAAATGTCTCAGTGGGAATCCCAACATCTAGGGCCCAATTTTTCTGAGTACTTAGCATTATATAGGACTTTAGATGTTGAAAGCACAGTTCTCATCAACTTTGATTGGGTGTTGTGAACACTCAGCATTTATGCAAATCAGATGCAGGGTCTAAAGTTGTTTGCCCAGAAAACAATGGCCATAAGTAGTGGCTACATGTAAAAAAGTTTGGTTTAAATGACTTGCTTAGCACCATATAAGAATTCTGTGGCAGGGGCAGAGATAGAATTCAGTTCTCTAGCATGTCATGCAAAATTCTTATCTATGAGAACCTCCTTTCTCTTCTTACAGTCTGCTCCCTCATTCACTACACACCTTCCAACTTCTGCAATAAGTTGGAACCGGCCCATGCACTACATAATCCGGATTCATTCCCTGAGCACAGTCCATCCTGTGCACTGAATGAGGCAGGGTTCCTGTGGAAGAATACATATATGATCGTGTAATTAAAGGACATATCAGCATGCATACGCAAGCAAGGTGAACTGAGGTCACCAAGACAACCTTAATTTGGGCATTTCCTAACTTTTGACAGTTTGATTTACCACTTTAACATTATTTTTGGATGGAATTCTCTATATATTTTGACAGCATGTTTCATGCTTCATTTACCAGAAATGTTATGAGCTTTGGGTCAACACTTCAGAGGTATGCTTATATTTTTCATGGCAAAAGACCCAGTTTTAATTTTACTTGCCTGCCATTGGCTAAACTGTCATTTCCAAAATGATTTCCTAAAATTATATTAAAAGAAGTCTAATTCATACTTGAAATATATTCCCTAAAGTGAAGAGGTTTTAAGTAGGGCTGTCAAGCAATTAAAATAATTAATCCCGATTAATCATGCTGTTAAACAATAGAAGAATACCATTTATGTAAATATTTTTGGAACAATGTGGAATACAAAGAGTACAGTGCTCACTTTATATTTATTTATAAATATTTGCACTGTAAAAAAAAATAGTATTTTTCAATTAACCTAATACAAGCAGTGTAGTGCAATCTCTTATCATGAACACTGAACTTACAAATGTAGAAGTAAGTACAAAAAAATCTGCATTCAAAAACAAACCAAAGTCCACTCAGTCCTAGCAATTGGCTGAACAAGTAGTAGTGCGGAGTGGACTTGTAGACTGTAAAGTTTTACATTGGTTTGTTTTTGAGTGCAGTTATGTAATAAAAAAAAAAAAACTACATTTGTAACTTGCACTTTAATGATAAAGAGATTGCACTCCAGTACTTGTATGAGGTTGTGATAAATTAAGGGAGAGAAGGGTTAGCTCCCTTTTATGGACACCCAGCTAGCTACAAAATCCCTGTTAGTAGCTTTTCTCTACTTGCTTTACCTGTAAAGAGTTAACAAGTCCACAGGTAAAAGGAAGGGAGTGGGCACCTGACCAAAAGAGCCAATGGAAGGGCTAGAACTTCTTAAAATTGGGAAAAAAATTTCCCTTTGTCTATTGTTCTCCGGAGAGAGGAGACACAGAGCAGCAATGCCATAAGAAGCTGTCAAGGCTGGATCCCCACTTTGAACTTTAGGGTACAAATGTAGGGGCCTGCATG
Organism: Trachemys scripta elegans; assembly: GCF_013100865.1. Lineage (NCBI taxonomy): Eukaryota > Metazoa > Chordata > Testudines > Emydidae > Trachemys > Trachemys scripta. Next base: position 224,863,941 of record NC_048299.1, on the reverse strand, counting down.
AAAACTTCTAAGCTTAACTACCAGCTTAGCTCTGGTTCCGCTGCCACCATTTCCCAATTTTTCCCCCCCGGGAAGCCTTGAAAAACCTTCACCAATTCCCTGGTGAATACAGATCCAAACCCCTTGGATTTTAAAACAAGGAGAAATTAACCATCCCCCCTCCTTCCTCCCACCAACTCCTGGTGAATCAAGATCCAAACCCCTTGGATCTTAAAACAAGGAAAAATCAATCAGGTTCTAAAAAGAAAGCTTTTAATTAAAGAAAAAAGGTAAAAATCATCTCTGTAAAATCAGTATGGAAATTAACCTTACAGGGTAATCAAACTTAAAGAGCTTAGAGGACTCCCCTCTAGTCTCAGGTTCAAAGTACAGCAAACAAAGATAAACACTCTAGTAAAAGGTACATTTACAAGTTGAGAAAACAAAGGAAAACTAACATGCCTTGCCTGGCTATTTACTTACAAGTTTGAAATAGGAGAGACTTGTTTAGAAAGATGTGAAGAACCTGGATTGGTGTCTGGTCCCTCTCAGTCCCGAGAACGAACACACTCACAAAGAACACAAACAAAAGCCTTCCCCCCCCCCAAGATTTGAAAGTATCTTGTCCCCTTATTGGTCCTTTAGGTCAGATGCCAGCCAGGTTACCTGAGCTTCTTAACCCTTTACAGGAAAAAGGATTTTGGAGTCTCTGGCCAGGAGGGATTTTATAGTACTGTACACAGGACAGCTATTACCCTTCCCTTTATAGTTATGACAGAAGCTTTAAGCCAGGTATGGAAAATCATCAGATCATACCTAGAACTATTTATCTGAAACCCCAGATATGCAAGTAAATCAGGGAATGTCTAGGAAGATGCGATTAGGGTTATTTCTTATTGGCTTGTGGACTCCTCTGTGCTAACCCCAAATGCTTTTGTTTTGCTTGTAACCTTTAAGTTGGACCTCAAGAAAGTTATTTTGATGCTTAATCATTCTAAGTGGCTCTTTTAAAATCTAGCAAAAAGCCCAAGTTCTAAATGTATTTTCTTTTTTGTTTTTAATAAAATGTACCTTTAAGAACAGGATTGAATTTGTGTGTCCTAAGAGGCGTGCACAGGTTGTTTTTCCTGCTCAGCTCTTCCTCAGAGGGGGGTGGGTGAAAGGAATTGTGGGTACCCCACAGGGAGGAATTCCCAAGTGTTCCTTCCTGGATCCAAAGGGGTTTTGCACTTGGGTGGTGGCAGCATCTACTCATCCAAGGTCAGAGAGAAGCTGTGACCTTGGGAGTTTAATACCAGCCTGGAGTGTCTAGTATTAATTTTTAGAATCCTTGCGGGCCCACACTTTCTGCACTCAAAGTGCCAGAGTGGGGAAATCAGCCTTGACAGAGGTGAACTGAAAATACCATTTCTTTTGTTTAACATTTCTACAGTGCAAATATTTGTAATCAATATAAAGTGAGCACTCTACACTTTATATTCTGTGTTGTAATTGAAATCTATATATTTGAAAATGTAGAAAAACCATCCAAAAATATTTAATAAATTTCAATAGGTATTCTATGGCTTAACAGTGGGATTAATTGTGATTAATTTTTTTGAGTTAATCACGTGAGTTAACTGCGATTGACAGCTCTGGTTTTAAGGATTCAAATGCATGTAAAAAAGGAAGAGAAATGTTTAGTTAGCACACTATGTATGGAGGACTTGTTTTCTACTTCATTTTTTGTTTCAATTCAAATATTACTTTGGGTTTGGTCCCCTTAAGTTTCAAGCAAGGATTTGTTTGATTGACTTTACAGCTTTGTGTTCATGATATACAATACTAAAGAAAAAATAGAAGGCAAAAACCTATAAGGTCATTTGGATACCCCTACAGGCTTGGAATATAGGATTTTAAATGACTTGGCATTTAGCCAAATAAAACATTTGTCTACAATAGATAATAATGTTATGAAGTCTAATGATTTTACTGTAATCAGATATGCCATCCAGAGGTTGTAGTGTTGTGAGAAAGAACTAAACTTCAGATTGTCATAGTATTATTCAAATTGTATCAGTCTATACTCTTATGTTCACCCTTTTTATAAGATTATGGTCAATGTTGTACAAAATATGCCTTATGGGGTATTTGAAAAAATATTTGCTGATCATTATTGTCCTGGTAACTTTTCCTCCAACGTTGCCACATTTTATCAAATTCTACTGTATGACATTGCTGCTACATGTCCAGAGGTGAAAGTAAGCCGGTCCAGTCTGGTACAGCATACCAGCAAGAGCCAATATATAGCTGACTGTACCAGCAGGGGGCAGCTTCCCCAGGCCCGTGATTTAAAGGGCCCAGGGCTCCCAGTCACCTCTACTGCAGCCAGAGCTCGATTTAAAGGGCCTGGGGATTTAAAGGCCCCACCTCTTCTGGTTGAGGCACCGCCCCCTTGCTCAGGACTCTGGCATACCAGTAAGTCCTTTAAGTTACTTTCACCCTTGTACAAGTTTAGAAAAGCAGGCACAAACTAGTTCCTCAGAGACAAAAGGCTAACTGAGGCCTCCACCAGGTGTCAACAAAATCAAATGGACTATCCACCTGGTTAACTGGCCATTCTTTGGCAGGAAAAAAAAGTGAGCAAGAAACCTACATTTTGGCAAAGAAACAGCTGGAGGTTCGCATCCCCACAGACCTTCAATGTCCTGAACCTCAGCTGAAGAAATAACTATAAGAAAAGGGAACAGATGCCCTAAAATAGTTCTCACTTTCTCTATGCCCAGGGCATCACCACCACCCGAAGGACAAGGAAATTAACACTGAACTGGGGGCAGGCTCCTGGCTGACAGGCATCCAGCCAGTAAGACTGCTAAAGCATGTGGTGAAAGAAACCTTAGCTTTGAAGTCATTTAGCTTGCTATATTTGGTGCTTAATTTGTGCCGGGGCTTGCCAGGGCTGCACAGCCCTGGCACCTCTGGGCTTCGTGTGTCAGTTACAAAAGTAAAAAGAGTTGCTTGAGCCCAGCACCTAATTGCTTGGGCTTCAGCACCTCTTTCATTACAAATTAAACACTGGTTATGTTAGATATCAATTGCCTTTTACATTTTATTTTCTTGAAACCAATTTTATGCCTCGTTACTTGTAAGCACTTAAAATTTATCTTTATGTAGTTAATAAACTTGTTTTATTTTATCTAACCCAATGTGTTTGGACTGAAGTGTTTGGGGAACTCCATTTCAGATAACAGGATTTGTGCATATCATTTTCTATTAATGAAATTATGAGCTTTCTATGAGCTTGTACTGTCCAGAAGGAGAGAGCTGGGCAGTACAAGATGCACATTTCTGGGGGGGGGGGAAGTCTGGAATTAGGAGTTTGCTGTTGTCAAGAAGTGTAATTCATGGGTGGCTGGTTATCACATAGTATAGTGATTTGCACGCTGGAGGCTGTGTGGGGGCAGACCAGGAGTTGTTACACTCAGTGAAGCAGTGTAAAAGGCACCCCAGGTTGGAGAATTAGGGGGACACAGCTATCCCTCAATCCAGATTGTACCCTGAGTAATGTCACAAATACATATAATTAATAAAACATTTGGTGCCTTTTATCCTAAAAAACAGAAAAAGTGCTTCATAAACAAGCATATGTTACAGTATATAAGGAATCACTTCACCAGATGAAGTGCATCAGTCTCTGGGGTAGAATGTGGAGCTGGTTTAAATACAACAGATTAGGACAGCAAGTGGTGAGGACTATGTCATTTAAACACAGAGAACTGAGGTGGGAAGCACCTTAAGAACGAAATATGATGTACAAGCAGCATTTGGCTAGGAAAACAGGGACAGTATTATTGGGGAAAAAAAAGCGCATGAGTTTGTGTTTTGTTTTTAAACCAGAACTAGTTAGAGGTGACAATTTACAGTTCACTTAAAAGATCACACTTCCAATATTTTGACCCCTTCCTCCCCCAACACCATACCGAGGCATTGCTTCAGTACTGATTGATGGGGGTGGATTACCATCCACTGAAACACCATCACCATCACCTTTCCTACAAGGCCACCCAGTAAAATACAGAACATATGTTACTCAGTGTAACATTTGAAATCTTAAACAATTACAGCAAGTAGTATTATGGCTGTGGACTACATTGAAGAAGAATCTTAGCTACAAAAAAAAAAAAAAAAAAAAAAAAAAAAAATCGGAGTAAGGTACAAAAGTTCCATAGAGCTAATGGAAGTAGTGATTTTTTTAAAACAGTAAGCAAAGGGCGGAGGGGTGGGGGGGCAAATACACTTCTATCACAGAAAGACTAGCCAGAACTACCTTTTCTTAAATTAATATGCAGGATCTACTGTTTTATAGTAATTACTTTATGGGACTTAATAGCAACTGGAGAATCTGCAACAATTGTCTTTAGTGTTTCAGCATGCTAGGTGGTTTAAAGTTACAGACTATAAAAACCAGCAATAAGAAGTGTCTGAGACAGCAAATAATCATAAGTAATGCTGGAGATTTTTTTCCGGGAGCTTCCAGTTTTATAGCCAATAAATCTAAAACCAATACAAGTCCCGGAATTTAATTAAGCAGCGTGACCCTATATTGGAAAGTCCAAATAAGTTAAACATGGACTGGAGTCCACTGCATCTATTAAAAATTTGCAAATTTTTAAATCCAAAACCTAATGTTTCAATTTACTTTAAATATCAATTAAGTGCATTTTTAGAGTCTATTTGAAGCCCAGTGGAAGTGTATATGACATCCACATGAACATCAAATTAACTCATTAAGATAAGCACTATTTCATTAGTACTAAAATCAATTCATAGTGAAAGGACAGTTTCAGTAAATTATCACTACAAAACGATTTGGCTGTTATGTCTCATAGCTCCCAGAGTAGTAGTATAGCTATAGTGCTAATATACTGCAAACGTTATAGATGCAAAAAAGATGCTCAGATTGCATCTCAGAGCATATACTATCCTAAAGCCATCTTGGGCAAAGGGAACCTTCAGTCCTCATCCTTTCTATTTTTCTGGAGAATCCTCAATACATTCCATTTGAAATGGGCCTTTTCTGGTCTTCCACAAGTGCTGTTGTCATCACACCCAACCTGCTTGCAGCTGTACTGAGGGAATTGAAGCCCCTGAGCCTCTCCAGGAAAGTCTCTGAGAATGTTTCCCTAGATTTGTTAGGATTGTTCATTAGTTATTTCACAAGCAACTCAACTTATTTTTTTCAACTCCAATTCTACCAAGGTTTGCATTTTGAATGTACAGTAATCCATTTTATACCTGGTGTAATGACACATTTGGCAAAGGATGCTTTTACTTACATTTTCAGCAGGTGAAGACTGACATAATTCCATTTACATTAGTGGATTTTCCCGGATTTATCAGTTGATGATCTAATACACTTGTCTTTCCCATGCTTAGTGAGGCTGGTCAGCACCAAGCCAGATGATACCTGCTTAAATACTATGGTGATGGGTGTATCACATCCTAAAATAGATACCTCTACCCAGATATAATGCAACCCGATAGAACACAAATTCGGATATAACGTGATAAAGCAGCGCTTCGGGGGGAGGGGGGGAAGACTGCGCACTCCGGTGGATCAAAGCAAGTTCGATATAACTTGGTTTCACCTATAACGCAGTAAGATTTTTTGGCTCCCGAGGACAGCGTTATATCGGGGTAGAGGTGTAATAGCTTGGCATACTGACTGACCAGGATAGCTAGGCATAGGAAACCTTCACAACTGAGCTATATGTATAAACACAATCTTAACTCCAACCTCATGTTCTTTTCAAGGGAGAAACATCACAGAATTCACCAGTGCCCAGATGTCTAACAGACATGTGGGTTAATTGCAGAGGTATCAGTTATGGTTTTGCATTAAAGTGGGATCACAAGGAACACTGCGTATAGTGTATTGGAGATATATGGGGCCTATTTCTAGGGAGGGGGGGGGGAGGGACTCCATCACTGAAAATGATTAGCTCCCAACCTGACCCCCAATCACATTCATGTATGTTAAAGAAGGATACCTTAACTGAACATTCACTTACTTTTAGGTGTTTGTGTGGGTGGGTATTCTAATTAAATAACCTTAATTACATTTATGTGTGTGTGTGAATATTATATATAGGTAAGGCCCTACTTCTATTCCAGGATGATTGTCCTAAAGTTGCAGCTGAGTTGCTGACAAGCCATAGAAAATTGCAGAAAAGTAATAATGGTCTTTATTATTTGCAGTAATAAGTCCATTACTACTTTTCCACAATTTTCCACTGCCAGCTGCATGGGGCAAAGATCAGGGGATCCCACTGTCAAAATTACAGTGGAAGCCTAATATTGTGGGATCCGCAATATCGTGAATTAAGTAGGGCCTTATATATAGGGTCAATTGCTGACAGTTTTTACTCATACAAAACGCCCATTGACTTAAACAGGAATTTTTCCTGAGGACTTTGGGATTTAGCTCATAGTTTTTAAAATGTGTTGAGACCCTTGTAGATATATGGAATAAAAGCAAAGAATCCAGCATTATTTAAGTAAAAGAAAAATATGTCTGAGAATGTGCACTTGTTATACAAATATATTCTTAAAGAAAAAAAAAAAGAAAAAAAAAAAAAAAAGGAGTATTTGCACTAATGTCACAAAAAAAAAAAAACAAAAAACCACACACGCATGGGACACAAATACAGCTGTGAGATGCTTTAGTATTTTGCTTCTGTAAAACCTGGCCCAGCAGCAAAGGTAGTTCACTTTAACAAGATAAGTAGCTTTTTAATAACTCACCTTTGTGTCTCATAACATCTGGTATTAAAACAAATTAAGACCAAGAAGAACAAAAATATATACACAGAAATGCAAGGATTCTCCTTCCCTCCTTCTCCATGAGAAATCCAGGTGATGAGTGAAAATATTTTCACATTTTTGACAAAGTTCTCCATAGATTTCTTTTGTTTCTGCATTCTGGTTTAATAGATGGTAATAATCATTAATTAGCTTGCCTAAAATAGAGTTCTACCACATTTGGAAGATATTGAGTGGGACAATGTTTGTGTGACATTATGACCCCCAAAGTCATGCAATGAAGCAAAGCCTGGAGGGAGAATCAGGGGCTCCATGTTGAGCTCGACCCTAGGTTTGGTTGGCGGGAGTGTGTGGATGTTCTTGGTTTGTTCTGCTCTTCGTAGGATCAGTATGGGTATGTCTACACAGCAAAGAAAGACTCTTAGCAGCAAGTCTCAGAGCCCAGTCAACTCACTTGAGCTCACAAGGCTAAAAATACCAATGTTTGAGCTTGGACTAGAGCCCAAGGTCTGAAAACCAGTGAGTGGGAAGGGTCTCGGAGTTGATCTGGATTCCCAGACTTGCTGCCACAGGGAGATTTTTGCTGTGTGGGCATACCCAAGATCCTGATTGACAGGACCACAAACTCCAAAGCCATAGGGATTTGAAACCTGCCTGTAAGTAGAAGAGGAAGCTAACCTAGAGCTGATGGGCAGAGCCAGGCCACTGTCCACTCGATTGCACGTAGATGGACAAAGGTGACTATGGATGGGGCTATTCACTATTACCATTGAAGTTAATGGAATTACACTAGTGTAAAATCAAGATAAAGAAGAGAATTAGCCCTGAGATTTGTAACTCCAGTATGACTTTTGTCTAAGTTTTAAGATAAAAGTCAGTGTTTAAGCAGTCATGAACTGTGACTTCTCACCTCCAGACTAGTCAGGATTTCCAATATTTCCATCCAGATGTTGCCTTGCCTTCATGACTTGCAAGCTGTATTACTGAAAAGCTCTTAACTTGGGGCTACTCTAGGGAAACAAATGAAGTTTGTATCTATGAATGCCTCATGACCTCTTGAGGGCCTTCAGCCACAATCCAATTGGAACTGCACTGCACTGGCTGCCTATTATCCAGAAAAATAAATAAGAGACCTCCAAGTGCAACACAAGTCTGCTCTGTGAGCTATCATGGCAATTCAGAGGCAGTGTTGGAAGAGCTAACCAATCCATGACAGTCTTGAGAAGATATGAGTCAGGATTTCCTATGCTAAAGCCCTGCTATTATCAACATATGACTGACAACTGCTAAATTATTTCAAGAGGTGACACTCAGCATTTTTTTGTTTACCTTTCAGCTTTATGGCATGTGTACACGATATTAACTTGAGGAGTTTGTCTATATAGCTTGGTAGGCCAGCTCTGGTGAAGAGAATGGAAGGATGAAGAAATTTTGTATTCAGCTCTACACCAGCTCTGGCCTTACTAATTATGCTATTATTGCTTCTGTTTTTAAATGGCTGGTTTGTGGTGATATTTTTGTTAGGAACCCTGAGGCTTGTGTGCATGAAGCACTGCTTTGAATCTCATCACACACACACTCAATATGGACAAAGTATCATGCCCTGGATAACAGCAGCTTTTCATCCTCAAAAGAACCAAGCTCAAATCCACACGTGCAACTTCAATAAACCTTAACTATATTTTACATAAAGTTTGCATGAGCATCTTAACTTTTGGGGGATTATTTTTAGATGTCACTCATGATTAGTATCATGCATCACTAAGACTAAGTCCATCTGGGATAAATTTTCAAATTTAGATGAGCTTATCTGCATACACATTTGTCCATGCGGAACTTCCTCAAGCAAACATGTGAGCACATCAGCTACTGTATTTGTTCACACATTGCCAGTTAGGCACTGTATAAATGATTTATCATAATTTGTATTATGTTATTTTATTCAATTTCAGGATAAGAATCCATTAGCGAGCACATCTAAGAACTGTACAGTGCAAAAGCTTAGAACAAAAGTGGTTGTCAAGAGCTATGGTAGATAGTCAATTACAAACATAAGACTGAACCATGCAGATCTTATATAATTTCTATTACAGTAGAATTTGGGAACTTTGGACAAGGAGGAGGCCCCTATTGTGGTATGCACTGTACTGCCAAGTAACAAAGAGAACTTACAATTTAGGAGTCAGACAGGAAAAGGCAAATCAGATTTGGGTAGGGGTTGGGATGGTGACTTCATGAAAAGGCATGGGGCAGATCCTGAGCTGGTGCAAATAGCTCCATTGAAAGCTGTGACAGTGGAGCTAGGACAATTAACAGCTGAGGATCTGTCCCAGTGGAGTTCAACAGGAAAGTAGAAGCTTTCTGCTTGCCTAGCCAATGGCAGACTGTGGTGATTTGTAGGCATTAAGGCAAAGAGGTAGGTTTTAAGAAGGGATTTAAAAGAGTAAGGGCTGGTCCACGCTAACCCCCCACTTCGAACTAAGATACGCAACTTCAGCTACGTTATTCACGTAGCTGAAGTCAAACTATCTTAGTTCGAACTTACCGCGGGTCCACACGCGGCAGGCAGGCTCCCCCATCGACTCCGCGTACGCCTCTCACTGAGCAGGAGTACCGGCGTCAACGGCGATCCCAGAAGATCGATTGCTTACCGTCGGCCCCGGAGGTAAGTATAGACGTACCCTAAGATGTGGGCTTTCTGAAGTATTACGGGAAGTCTTTCCCCATGTGTTGGGGTTAGCATGGGAGAATGCCCAAAGATGCTTAAAAGAGAAGTGGAAAAGTTGGCTATCGAGGAGAGCAGAGGTCAACTACTTGGTAAATTAGTAAATCTGATCAGTAGGGGCAAAGTGGTGAAGGGCCTTAAAAACAAAAGCAAGGAGATTGTGTGTGATGCAGTGGAGGAGAAACAGTCAGCAGAGGGAAAACACATACTGAGGGTGTAGGGGTGAAATGGTCAGAGACATAAGATGGGAGGATAATCTTAGCAGTAGTGTTTTAAAATCTACTTGAGGCAGGGAATGTGGCTAGTGACAAGGCCAGAGAAAAGGAGATTACAATAGCTGAGGTATGATTTTCCTTACCATTAAGCTGGCCAAGACAGATTGCAGTCAACCGACTTTCATCTGTGCCAGAAGAGGAAATAACTTGTACCTACAACAGGTAAGAAAGCCAAGATACTGCTATACATTATTTTTAATTAGGTTTCCTGAAGTCATGATGATTTAAAGTAACAGAAAGAATGATCAACTACATCAAGTTTAGTAAGCACAGACTGAGAGGCAACAGCATAGATGACATCACTGTAATAAATCACCAGAAAAAAAAAACAGAATTTATACCATTTTATGAAGTGGGAGAGACATGGCTCATATTTCCATGGTTCCCAGGCTTGTGTTTAATTTACAGTTAAATGTGAAAGATTACTTTTAAAGTTCAGTAACCAATGTAACTATACCTCTAAGTATTTTAATTCAGCCATTTAGTCCAAATCAGCAGAACAGTTCCAGTAACATCTTTATGAAAAGGGATATAAATTTTGGTCCAAAGAATAGCACCGCTTTTATTTACACCAAATTAGCCTCTGAATCCAGCAAGAGGCTAGTCTTTTTTCACGTTATAGGGATGCCATTGTGTACCTCTGTCCTCAACATAGACATGAATTCTCAAGTGCTTAGAAACAGGATGATGAAGTTCATTCATAAATCCTAGAACCAAATGCAATTCCATTAACCTGACATGTATATTATATATATATATATATATATACATACATATACACACACACAAACTTTTTTCAGTGCCAATAATGGGGAAATCTGTGTTTAATTTAAATTTAACATAGCTTTTTGTGAATCTGAAGAAGATGATTAGAGTCATAGCTCTCCAAGTTTGCTTGAAGTTTTAGCTTTGCATGAACCTGAAAATGCTAATGAGTCTGGAGAGTAAACCATAAAGTTATTAAATTATTCTCTCACCATAGAACTCTTCCGCCCCCCCTTTTCCCATATCCTTTGTTCTGAAGCATAAGGGTAGTCTATAACTTCTCTTGGTTCCAATGTCTTCCAGAACAACCAGCTGGCTCCCTCCTGCCTCCTACATCCTGCCTTCCAGCCTTGTGGAAGGATGTGGAGGACTGCAAGTGAATTCACTACCCCTCCTAATTCAGGGGGAAAAAATTCACATGGAGAGGGGAAGAGACCTGCCTTCTCCACATTCAGCAATAGTGAAACTAAAAGAGTGCAGTATTTCCTGCTGCTGCCACACCATCACATTTATCTAGCTAGGCATTTATATGGCTTATTATAGGAACATAGAAATGTAGAGCTGGAAGGGACCTGTAGAGGTCATCAAGTTCAGCTTCCTGCAATGAGGCAGGACCAAGTATACTTAAACCTGCCTGACAGGTGTTTGTCCAACCAGTTCTTAAAAAGCTCTAATGATGAGGATTCCACAACCTCCTTCAGAAGCCTATTTGAGCTTAAACTACCCTTATAATTGGAAATTTTCTGAATATCTAAACTTGTTCTCCCTTGCTGCAGATTAAGCCCCTTACTTCTTGTCCTACCTTCAGTGGATATGAAGGCCAGTTAATCACTGCCTTCTGCAGTTAACATATTTGAAGACTTATCAGGTCCCCCCTCAGACTTCTTTCCTCAAGACTAAACTCAACCATTTTTAACAACCTTTCCTCAGATGCCTTATAAACTTAGCACATTTGTTGCTCTTTTCTAGGCTCTCTCCACTTTATCCACATCTTTCCTCAAGTGCAGTATCCAGAATGGGACACAGTACTCCATCTGAGGCCTCACCAGTGCTAAGTTCAGCTGGACAGTTACCACCCATGTCATATATATGGCATTCCTATTAATAAATCCAGGAAGGATATTAGCCTTTCTTGCAACTGCATCACATTGTGACATCTTCAATTTGTGATCCACTATAGCCTCCAGATCCTTTTCACAAATACTACCATTTAACTACATATTCACCATTTTGTAGTTGTCCATTTGACCTTTCCTTCCTAAGTGAAGTACTTTGCACTTTATTGAATTTCATCTTGTTGATTTCAGATCAATTTATCCAGGTCCTTTTGAATTTTAATCCTGTCCTCCAAAGTGCTTGTGTAACCTATGTGCCTAATAGGGAGATCTCTCTATAAGAAACCATTGGGGTGGAGGTAGGAGTGAGTTGTGTATGGGTCATTGTTGCTAGGCAATTTAAGCACTCCACATCCAGAAGCTTCTGGATTGAGTGTAATGATTTTGGGTATGTTCCAGTAGGTTCCCTGTTGCTGGACTCCATGAGGGGAAGCAGTCAGGGTAGCTGCTTTGCAGACGGCCATGTGTCCTGTGTGAGTTGGGAGAAGCTGAGCCCAGGAGCAGAAAGCAGGCTGTTGTCCCTAACTCTGAAGCATTTTTCAGCAGGTTTTTTTTGTTTTGTTTTTTTAAATCTACACACTTAACTGAGTGGTTGGTTAATCAGTTAGCTCACTGGCTGCAGTGATATCAGCAGAGGAAGAGTCTGCATAGATTCCAACTGAAGATTCCTACAAGCAAGTGGAGGGAAGATGTTTTAGACTCAGCAGACTGTATAGATGTGGTGATAAAGACTAACAGACTTAGGTGAACAAAACCTAAGCTTTTGGGAACTTTCAGTTTCTTCTCACTGTATTTTTGTGGGGACTAAACTATTCAGATTTTAATTTGTTTTCTTTATGTATAACTGAAGATATGTCTGTTATAAAGTAGCCATGTTATGCTGTAAAAATTAGATACAAGTTATTTAATTAATTTGTTTAGTTCCTTTTGGAACTTGAATGTGGGGAGGTTGACCCTGTGCAATCCTTAGAGACTGAACTCTGGGTCTCCAGCTACTCTTCTATGGGAGGTTTTTTTTTTGTTTTTTTTTAAAGGCACTGGAGAAAGGTAATGAAGCAAACCCATAACATACCCCTAATGGGACCTCCACTAGAATACATCCTCCCGTTTGACAGTGAACCATTGATACTATACTCAAAAGTTAGTTCTTTCCACCAGTTGTGCACCCGCCTTATAGTAATTCCATCTAGACCTCATTTCCTTAGTTTGATTATGACAATGTAAAAGAAAAAAAAAAAAATCTTACTAAAAATCAGATGCATCACATCTACTGCTCCCCCCTCCCCCCAAGCCTTAACCAACACTCAAGACAGCTCAAAAGAAGTTAAACATTCACCACCTGGGGTACAATTTATTCACTCTTAAAGCATACGGTGGCCCTCCTGGCTGCAACCCTAGTTCACGGTCTTTCCCTATAGTTGGGGGTTCTCAGCCCTTTCCCAGGGCTGGAGACAGTTCCAAGTCTTTGCAAAAGCTAATCTCAGTCCCCGCAGCTGCTTCTGCTTCCAGCCAGCTACAGCTTTGCCAGCCTCTTTCCTGAGAAGCCACTTGCTGCCCTTTAGAAGGCGTTTCCTGATCCCATTGAGGTGGGGCTCATCCTGTAATCAGGGTTGGCATAACCCCCTGCTCTCCTTCCCAGGGAGCAAGACACCCAGTTACTCTAATGGTTCCAAGATTGCTTCAGCTAGTTCCTGAAGTACCCTAGGATGAATGTCAGCAGGGCCTGCTGACTTGACTACATCTAACTTATCTAAACATTCTTCGGTCTATTCTTTTTCTATTTTGGCTTCTGTTTTTCCCAGCTTGTTGTTCATATTAATTGAATATCTGGTCAGCATTAACCTTTTTAATGAATACTGAAGCAAATAAGCATTAAACACCTCAGCCTTCTTGCTGTCATCAGTTATCCTTCCCCCACGCATTAGAGGACCAATAATTTCCTTTGTCTTTCTCTTGCTCCTAATGTATGTAAAGAATGTCTCATTGTACTTTATGTTCCTTGCTAGGTGTATCTCATTTCATGCCTGATTTGTCTCTACATGCTCATGGGTTGTTTTTTTTTTTTTTAAACTCTTCCTTGGCAATTAACCCATGTTTCCACATTTTGCAAGATTCCTTTTTGATTTTCAGGTCATATCAGCCTCTTACTATTATTCCTATCTGTTCTTTGCATCAGAACAGTTGGTAGTTATGCATTTAATATTGTCTCAGTGAGAAATTGTCATCTCTCCTGAACTCCTTTATCCCATCAATTTTCTTCCCATAGGACCTTACCACCACTTCTGAAGTTTTTGGAACTCATTGTCCTTATTCTGCTCCTTCCTTCCCCTAGAATCATGAAATCTATCATTTCATGATCACTTTCATTAAATTGCCTTCTGCCTTCACATCCACAACCAATTCCTCCCAGCTGGTCAGAATCAAGTCTAAAAATGGCAGTTTCTGATATTTCCTCCACTTTCTGAAACAAAAAAAGTTTTCTTGGAATGCATTGCAGAGACCTTACTGGAGTTTGTGTGTTGTCATTACTTTCCCAAAAGATGTCCGGGTAGTTAAAGTCCCCCATTACTGCCATGTCATAGGTTTTGGATATTTCTGTTATTTGTTCTAGAAATGCCTCATCCCTCTCCTCTTCCTGATTTGGTGGCCCATAGTAGGAGCTCTATTTACACACACACACACACACTTTATTTTTTAATCTCAGAACAATCGTGTGTGTGTGTGTGTGTGTGTGTGTGTGTGTCAGGCTGGATCACAGAAACCCCCTTGGGGCTGCCAACTGATGTGCCAAGACTACTTCTGCCCCTGCTTTTTTGCCCTGGTAGCTTGGGACTTCAGTGCCCTGCCTCGTTTGAACCAGACCCACTAGACTGCTGCAAACCCAGACCCAGGTCTGAACCACATCCCCTAACAACTGTAGGCTTAAACTGAAAGCAGTTTAAGAAGTGTTCCTGTCTAACATTCAGATGCCCAACTCCCAATGGGGTCCAAACCCCAAATAAATCCATTTTACCTTGTATAAAGCTTATACAGGGTAAACTCAAATTGTTCGCCCTCTATGACAGAGATATGCACAGCTGTTTGCTGTGCACACCCTCTCCCCCCCTGTATTAATACATACTTTGGGTTAATTAATAAGTGATTTTATTAATTACCGAAAGTAGGATGTAAGTGGCTTCAAGTAGTAACAGACAGAACAAAGTGAATTACCAATAAAATAAAAACTCCAAGTCTATACCTAATAGAGTAAGAAAACCGAATACAGCTAGAAACCTCACCCTCAGAGGAGTTCCAGTAAGCTTCCTTTTACAGACTAGTCCCCTTCTAGTCTGGGTCCAGCAATCACTCACACATCCCCTATAGTTACTGTCCTTTGTCCTAGTTTCTTTCAGGTATCCTGAGGGGGGTGGAGGGGCTATTTCTTGATCCAGCTGAAGACAAAATGGAGGGGTCTCCCAGGGGTTTAAATAGACTGTCTTGTATAGACTCCCTCTCACTCCGCCTGTGTAGAATTCCAGCTATAAGATGGAGTCTTGGAGTCACATGTCCATGCATGAGTCAGAACTTACAGGTAGCAGCCATGGTTCACATGCTACCTTAAACATAGTCATGTAGGCTTATGTGGATTGGAGCCTTCCAAGATCCATTGTCCACTAAGGCCTGGTCTATACTACCCGCCTGAATCGGCGGGTAGAAATCGACCTCTCGGGGATCGATTTATCGCGTCCCGTCGGGACGCGACAATCGATCCCCGAATCGGCGCTCTAACTCCACCAGCGGAGGTGGTAGTAAGCGCCGCCGACAAAAAGCGGCAGAAGTCGATTTTGCCGCCGTCCTCACAACGGGGTAAGTCGGCTGTAATACGTCGAATTCAGCTACGCTATTCACGTAGCTGAATTTGCGTATCTTAAATCGACTCCCCGCTGTAGTGTAGATGTACCCTAAGTGCTTCTTGATCAGGCACTCAACTTGCACATTTGTTTCTCAAGAAGCTGACCAAATGCTTTACAAAGGCTACTTAAAAAAAAATCATCAAGTATACAGTTAGTATTCATAACTTCAAATATAAAAATGATACATGCATACAAATAGGATGAATAGATTCAGTAGATCTTAACCTTTACAGAGATGTTACATGGTATATGTAGCATAAAACATATTCCAGTTATGTCATATATATTCATAAGCATATTTCCATAAAGCCTTATGGGGTGCACTGTCAGTGTGTTCTTGATGTATAATGCAACACACACACACACCCCAGATTTCATTTTTGTTGCTTCTATAACCCTGTTATAATTTTGCATGTCTCCCCCCACCCCACCCCAATCTAGCCTTCTGTTAAGGTTGCTATTTGTATGTCTACCTGTGGGTTTTGTCACCTCTGTTCTTTTGAATCTAGTTGAAAGCCCTTCTCACTAGGTTGGTGAGTTAGTGTACAGAGATGCTCTTCCCCTTCTTGAGAAGAGATGGAGCTAACCTGACTAGCAGGCCTACTTCTGGAACAGCATCCCTCTTTACGAATGTACAATTAAGGCACAGGATAGGAAAGTCCAGATTTTTAAAGGAATTTTCATGCCCAAAGATGCAGGTAGGCACATAGTGTGATTTTTCTAAACAGACCTTCACAAATCTCACCCTAAGTGGAAGTCTGTGGCAGGGCAGTGAACTGAATCTGGGTCTTCCAAATCCCAGTCCAGTACCTCTAGTTACTTTCATCTGAAAAAACACCCACATCAGAATGCAACATACAGTCAACAGAATGGCTGGCAGGGCTGGAAACTTTCACACAGCTCCACTAACAAGGTTTATAATTAGTCATTATTTAAAAGTGTCTTCTTTCTACATCAATTTCTACAGAGCATGGAGTGCATAGCTCATGTTTTGTACACAGACTAAAAGTAATCCATGTCCATTAACCAGACTGACTTCTTCTGAGATGAAGAGTACAACCTATGGATCCAAGAGATAAATATCAACAGAAGCTTCACCTCAGTCAGTCAATTAATGAGAGGCACTCTCATCATGCCTTTTATCTCCAAAGGGCCTCCTAGCATCCAGATGCAGTGTTACAGGGATTTTCTCAGCATAGCACCCTCTTCAGTTATTTTAGTGAAAACAGTCTGTTGATGTACATGGGCTAGCCTTCCAGCCAGCTCACTGCTTAGTGCTTTCCCATTTTCTGGACTCTTCTGTTAACCCCCAGAAGGTTAAACTCAAAATAGAATGCCTTTCAAGCCCATCTCCCAGCCTCTGTGTGGCACTTGCTGTTCTTGGCTTTTTTTATTATTATTATTATTAATTCTTGACACCTGTGATTCTCCTCTTGGTCTGGGAGAGAGATGGGGGAATCCAAGCCCACTCTCTCCTTTGGGTTCCAGCTTAGAGACCCTGTTTAGGCAGCTAAGGACCATTCCTCCAATCCCCCGTTTTCCCTGGGCTGCTCCTACTTATGCCTCACTCACCAACATTTTCACAAGATCTGCAGACTCTGCTGTTCCCACCCTGACTTTGAAACTCCTCACAGCTTCTCCTGGGACCTGCTACAGAAACATTTCTTAAAAACCTGTCTCAGCTCTTCCCTATGGCAACTGGATTCTACTGCTAGCAGCTCTCTGCCCCTGGCCTTAAGAGGGTTTGTCTCAGCCCTCTCTGGGACTCGGGGTTGTATCCCAGGACACGGCTGAGTCAGTTGCAAAGCTTTTGCTACCTCCCATCAGCTGAGCATTCTTCCCAATTAGCCTTCCTGTCTGCAGGGTTCAGCAGGCAAGGCTTCTCCTATCAGTGTCTGTCTGTTGTGAGAGAGGAGGCAGCCTTTATGCTGCTCCCCTTCCCCAACACTTTCAATTGGTTGGGTGAGAGGAACCTTGTCCTGCCTTCTCTGCAGAACTCCAGGCTCTTAAAAAAGGCTACAGTCTTCAGATTCCTTCCCCAGTTACTGTTAATTCCCAGGACCCTTAGGTCCCTATATGGATCTTTTGGACCCTTCTGCACTCTTAAAAGGGCCAACCCCGCTGGCAGGATGGGCTGATCATTATGTACAGCTTCTCTCAGTGGTGGACTACCTCCTCCTAGGCACAATAATTCTCGGTGTTTTCGCTGAAACATTTGTTACTATTCCTATGAGAATTATTTCATGAGAAATACCTGGAAATCTGCTGGTTAATTTCTAAACCATAACTTTTTTTGTTTTTTTAAAGGTAACTTCAAAAGGGAAGTTAGAAATCTAGCAAAAAGTATTAATCACCTCTAATGAGGGGGAGATTGCTTAATAATGCCCGAATTCAGATGATAGAAAAGAGCTTTGATTTGTCTTGTGACTTATTTCGCCGTATCGCACAAACAATAACTATATTGTTTGACAGCAGGGCCGGCTCTAGGCACCAGCCAAACAAGCTGGTGCTTGGGGTGGCACATTTTTAGGGGCGGCATGGCTGGTGCTAGAATGCCGCCCCTAAAAATGTGCCCCAGCCGCCCTAGCTCACCTCCGCTGCTGCCATGGCGCACGAAACAGCTGATTTGCTCACCCTCCCTCCCAGGCTCTCAAACCTGGAAGGGAGGGGGAGATCCCGAGCGGCCGTGGTGCACGAAACAGCTGATTCGTGCACCGCTGCTCCCCCTCCCTCCCAGGCTCTCAAGCCTGGGAGGGAGGAGGAGATCCCGAGCAGCCGCAGCGTGCCGCTTCTCCCCCTCCCTCCTAGGCTTGAGAGCCTGGGAGGAGGAGGCAGGGCTGGGGATTTGGGGAAGGGGCGGAGTTGAGGCGGGGGGGGGGGGTAAGAAAAAAAACAGGAGGGTGGGGGATGGCCAAAATTGATTTTGCTTGGGGCGGCAAAAATCCTAGAGCCGGCCCTGCGTGACAGCACAATTTATAGTGAGGACACACCAAATGAAGACTTCTGTGAAAGAGGAGACACACAAATTGTGCTGTGTCACAAGATGCATCTGAACACAAAACAGCAACTGTCCCTGCAACAGGGGAGGGAGATTTTTTCCTCCATTTAAAATATGCAATGCACAGGAAAAAAAAGCCAAAACTAAATACACCAGTCTCCAGACAGGCATGAACTAGATATTTTATATACAACTACATGTTAGAAAATATATGTCACAAACAGACTTGATCAAATATTTTTATGAAGTATTAGTGAACATTCATTACTATTTTTAAACCAATTAGCATTGAATCCAGTCCTTTTTGTGCTCCCATTCTGCCAATTCTCTAGCAAGTGGAATATTCATGAAGACAGACAATTTAAAGTGAAATTTGTAGAAGGCAAGTGGTCAGTATAGTTACTTGGATTAGAATATACAAAATTATACTTATCCAGTCAGGGAACAGAAGCTTACCAGACAGCTTAGAACCAGACAAATCTAATCAACACAGCTCAGATTCTGAACACCTATGTCAGGCTGCATAGGCACAATCTACAGAGCAAGGATAATTCAGCAACATTTTGCCTAAAAACAATTTTAAATTTAGATAGCAAGTATATTGTGGCCAGGTTTACTCTTAAAAGTTTTGCAGCATTACTATGTCACTAAGGGGTGTAATTTTATTTCTATAAACTAGGTATGCTGACAAAAGCACTAGCATAGACAATTATATTGGCAAAACAAAAAAGCCCCTGAACTGTAGTTGCCATTATAGCTTATTTCATATGCCAAACCAGGATAAACTATACCAGCAAACCACATTTTTGGCTGATATAACTAGGAAGGATTTGATGGTATAGCTATGCTGTTATAGCTATACTGGCAAAGCTGGTAAGTATAGATAAGGTTCTGAGAAACTTCCAAGCTGCTTGGGGAACATGAGGCAAAAATCTGTTGAATAATTATCCATTGAAAATGATGTACCCAGATCTAATTAGGATTTAGAAGTGTTATTGTTATCATTGATATTTAGATTAGAAGTCATTAGTTCATAGGTTAGGACTACAAGTGTAAAAATTCAGGAGCACTGGGAATGGTGGCAGTTTTAGAGTCCTCTATTAGAGAAGAGAGAAAAGCAGGAGCATAATGGGGTTCCTACTCACCAGTAGCGGGCCTCCTTGCATCTCAGCCTGGGAATGTAATCCACTTCACTGGGTACCCCCTCGTGATGCACTTCTTACTTTGCAATAGTCTTTCTTCTGGCAACTTGATCTCTGGCCAGGTCACCATTTAGTCTACCCATTCCAGGGTTAGAAGTCACATAGGACAAATGCACAAAAGCCATCTCCAGATACTGTTCAGCCCCAGCTTAGGGTTCTGTGCTACTATACTGCAGCTAGCAGGGTAATGCAGAACCACCCATCATACCAGTTTTCAGCCCAGGGATCCTACAGCCAGCAATCCAGGTCAATCCCAGTCCAAGTTACTGTTTCCCTGGCTCTTTCCTACCCAGTCTCTCTATCTTCTTGCCTATTTCTGGGTTTACCACTCGAGCTTATTCTACTCTCCATGGCTGCTTCAATCCTCCTAGCCTCTTACCAGACTCCTTATTCTCCCCCAGGCTTCCTCCTTGTTGCTACCATCCACCCTCATCCCAAGGATGAGCAAGAGCTACCTTCTACTACAGCCCCCTTTCAGCTTCTTGGCTTTATAGTACTGTCCCTGCCCTTCCCCTGCTGGGCTTCACTCTGAATTAATCCCAGTCATCCCTCTCACAGGTGACACCAAGTAACCGCTCAGGCCCTCATTAACCATATCAGAGCTGATGTGGAGAGCAAACCCTATCACAAAGACTCACTGCTACTGGAAGGGAGGTCTCATCCATTGGCCCAGATTGTTAGGAAATATTAGAACCCTGCAGAAAGCTGTGGTACTTCTGCTTGCTCTTTGTAGTCACAAGGATATAAAACAGGTGAGACTGGCTCTTTAGGGAGCTAGGAGAAATTAGATACTGGAGGAAAACCCCCAGAAGCAGCCAAATTCAGAGAAGATGCTTACGCTGAGCCCTATTTCATGCTTTTGTATTTGAGTTTTCAATAAAGCCAATCCCAATGAAGGTGGTGATTTTGGATACAAACACAGGGTCTGTGTGCTCTGTTAAGGACAGAGTTGGAATCAGATAGTTTGCACCCATGTTGCCCAACTTCAATTTCTATACAAACATCAGCAAATTAATCCTTATTATGCCTTGTGAGACAGGCAAGTATTTAACCCATTTTACAAATGGGGAATCTAAAGCAGAGATATTAAGTGGCCTACTCAAGGTCACCGCAGGAGTTAATAACAGAGCTAGGATTAAAACGCAGTGTAGCGAAGAGGCATGGCCACCCTCAGAGATTGACAGTGAGGTGCGGCCAACTGCCCCCTAGTGGTATGTCCATATCTCCCAGTGGTGGCTCCTCTAAAACTACCTATAGTCTTCTACTTCACCATACCAGCAACTTAACTATGCTTGTGGACACTACTAACCAACCACCAGAGCTGTGCTGAGCACAATTTGCCCTCTCCTCCAACCAACAACCTCTCCTCATTGAAATCCCCACTGAAGACCCACTTCTAAAGAGATAGCTAGAAGAAACTATCTATCATTATTTACACATTAACACTCCCCACATTTTGCTCCATCATGTGGACTTATCTTTGCTGAATAATCACATATTATTGCTGCTACTTGTGAATGTTTTGTTTCACTTTCATTGTGTCTAATGTAGAATTAGTCTGTGGGCTCTTCAGGGCATGGACCATATGTTGTACGGTAAGGCCCCCTGGATACTGTTAAGATGATGATGATGATAAATATGCTGGAAGTATGCCTTGGTAATTAACTATCACTATTTCTACTTACTGGATAGTGAAAGGCTATTTATGTTGGGTCTTATCCCTTAAATAACTCACAGGGTTTTGACACATCTTGGAGTGATCTACTGCTGAGTGCATTGATTTTCTTCCATCATTGATTCTGAGTAACAGGCATTTTGTAGAATTCTTCACATATATCCAGGGCACAAGCTCCACTTCATTTTCACACTCTGAACCCGAGCAGTACATCAGATTCATTAGGACACAAGAGAGAGGCACATACTGTATCTAACATTTCCTTTATGTATAAAAGGACTTTTCAAATGGATTTCTGTCATAAGCAAAGTGCTACCATTGCAGCTCCATTAAGATCTATATGCACGTGCATAAATGTTACAAATTACAAAATCAGAACAATAAACTCTATAATAGACTTTTGGATTACAGAAATTGCTTGCTCCAGGGAAAAGTCTATAAGGATACTCACAGGAATAAAATTTTGTATTTAAGATACCAACTGCCACCAAGATTACCTGCTTACAAATGAATTACTATCTGTCTTATAAATTAAGGCCATCACAGTTTAATTATCTAATGAGCTGGCCAAGTTTTTTTTCCTGTGTCAGTTTAGACACAGTAATAAAGATCACATCGAAATAATAAAATGGTTTATGAAATGCAGCTACTGTCTGTTCTACGTTTTTATTTTTAAGTAAACTTGTGCCAAAAGAAAATCTGACAGAGCCAGAAAGTCTGTATGAAATCATTTATTACCCCCCAAATATGTACTGGAAAGAAATTAACTTCTGAACTTTCACTAATATTTAATATGGCTCCCAACAAGAACAAGTTTATTGTTCACAGGCCAACACTAAAAATGTAATTAATTCCAATTTATAAAATATGCTTTGATCATAATTATTACATCTCTGAATGAATTATAATGAAAACTCTTTAGAAAAGAGACTGCAAGTGGATTTTTCTAAAGTAAGACAAAGAAGAAGAAAAAAGCACCAGTTAGCTCCCAAGACAGGATGGCGTTCGATTTTCACGCACTAACAGTGAGTGCCATAAATCTTGTGTCCCTCAAATCAGACATTCCAGTACTCTATCACTGACCAAACTCAGATCTCAGAAGGTTGCAGCCAGACAGCCTGGTTTCAATCCATCATTACAAGTGGTAGAAAATATATAAATAAAATTTTATAAAAAATGGACTGAACTGAAGATGATGAGATCAGCCTTTTAAAGTCTTTCATGTGCTGTACAGTAGAAGGCTATTCTAACAGCTGTGGTTTTAAAAATATAAATTCAGTCTGTCAACTGCCACTTTGAAAGTGACAACATGAGCTTATTGCAATCTTGACTGGTGAAAATGAAACCACTAGTTCAGCAATATAAAATCAAAATACACACATGAAAGAGAGGGTGAAGTTTAATTCAAATTAATTGTTTAATTAACTAAATCCACATTCCAAAAAACCCAAATGATAAAGCAATCGCTGGGAGTCTACAGCACATGGCAATGTTCCTTCACTGGCAGCTGTCCCTTGCCAGTGACCCATTCTTGGCCAAGATAAGTAAAGGGTGTCTTCATGACTCGCTGATTTTAGTGGGAGTGATGGATAGGGTTGCCACCCTGGAGGTATGAAAAAAAATGGTACATCCAGGATGATCCTCCAAATGCTTACACCCTTGGTTAGTCTCCCTGAACTCACAGAGGACTCACTAAACTATGTACACTGGTTCAGATTTTTAACAAAACTGCTTCAAAAAGCAATTGATTTCAATACAAATTAAAGCAATATGCAATGAGACATTTTTACTCTTATTACCAGCTGTAGGTAGTGATTTTGCGATTACAGTTCTTTCCAACCCATTTCTAAATCTAAGGACATCTGCTCTAAGGAAGTATCCAATGAGATTTGTGCAATCTAATCATTATATAGAGGTAATTTTTTTATAGAGAAGCTATACCTTTGTAGAGTGCAATATTGTCATACAGCTGCATGAAGGGAATTAGCTCCATTAATCTTCCTGTCTGAATGATGTGTTTTGTGAAGGGTTCTGCCTGTATACATATTGTTATTGATTGGGTAAAACCTCTTTGAAACGGGGGAATGTTACTGCCTCACTTCATTTAATATACAGTAGTTGTAAGAAGCCATTATGTTATTTTATGTAATCTTCACTCCAAACACAGGTACATGTAAGGCACATGTGGGTGAAGGGATTTTGCTAGCTATTGTTTTGTGTGTCCATGAGAGAAACAAAAGACCAGAGACGCTGAGAGGGAAGGTAGCAAGAAGCAGTAGGAACAGACAGAACAAGCACTGGAAGCATGGACCTGTGAAAAGACAGAGAAAGGTTTGGGACTGAGTGCTCCATGCAAGATGATTGGAGTTATGAGCAAAGAAACTGTCTCCAGTTATTTGTGTTCAAGGAAACAAGACTTTGTACATTCTTTGTAAATAAGCAGGATTTCATAGAACATGCCTGACTTCATTATCAATTTCTCCTCCCAATGGAAACAACCTACAGGGCCTCAAACTTTGGCTCTCCGCTTGGGTCAGAAAAGGGGTAAATTATAAAAATATAATAAGTAATTTATAATAAACCACTTTAGTTGTTGCTCCATTGATGTACAGGGTGGAGACCTTTGTTAACATCACACTACCAGATTGAAAAGTTGGTAGTGTTAATTTCCTTATCTATCATAGCAAAACATCATCCATGCCAGAGATTACTTTTATCCCTAGGAATCATAAAAATTATTTTGATGAGAAAATATTTTTGCGTTTGGAACTGACCAGAGTGTACTACATAGCAGGGGAAATGGCATAGCCTCATTCTCCTCCAAACCACACAGGTTGAACAATCACTGTACTAACACTAATCTCAGTATACTTTCTAGGATCAAAGTATAAATATTCCCAGCAAATGTACTTACCACAAGTTTGTTTGCTCAGTGGTGTTGACTTCTTTCTTGGTTGTGAAAGCATTGTCCTTGAAATAAATGAATATATTCCCATGTAATTTCTCCTTCTTCTCTACCTACAAGATCTCTATCAAGCATTCTTAAAACTACACTACCCACCTGCTGAAGTGAAAAAATAGATTGACAGAGCCAGACGAGTACCCAGAAGTCACCTCCTACAAGACAGGCCCAACAAAGAAAATAACAGAACACCACTAGCTGTCACCTTCAGCCCCCAACTAAAACCTCTCCAGCGCATCATCAGAGATCTACAATCTATCCTGAAAGATGATCCTTTACTCTCACAGATCTTGGGAGACAGACCTGTCCTCGCTTACAGACAACCCCCCAACCTAAAGCAAATACTCACCAGCAACCACACATCACTGAACAAAACCACTAACCCAGGAACCTATCCTTGTAACAAACCCCGATGCCAACTCTGTCCACATATCTATTCAAGTGACATCATCATAGGACCTAATCACATCAGCCATACCATCAGGGGCTCGTTCACCTGCACATCTACCAATGTGATATATGCCATCATGTGCCAGCAATGCCCCTCTGCCATGTACATTGGCCAAACCGGACAGTCTCTACGCAAAAGAATTAATGGACACAAATCTGACATCAGGAATCAAAATACTCAAAAATCAGTGGGAGAACACTTTAACCTGTCTGGTCATTCAGTGACAGACCTACGGGTGGCTATATTACAACAGAAAAACTTCAAAAACAGACTCCAACGAGAGACTGCTGAGCTAGAATTGATATGCAAACTAGACACAATCAACTCCGGTTTGAATAAGGACTGGGAATGGCTGAGCCATTACAAACATTGAATCTGTCTCCCCTTGTAAGTATTCTCACACTTCTTCTCAAACTGTCTGTACTGGGCTAGCTTGATTATCACTTCAAAAGTTTTTTTTCTCTTAATTAATTGGCCTCTCAGAGTTGGTAAGACAACTCCCACCTGTTTATGCTCCCTGTATGTGTGTATATATATCTCCTCAATATATGTTCCATTCTATATGCATCCGAAGAAGTGGGCTGTAGTCCACGAAAGCTTATGCTCTAATAAATTTGTTAGTCTCTAAGGTGCCACAAGTACTCCTGTCCTTCTTCTCTGTAGCACATGGATTTAAAATGCAGCTTAAGAGGGAAATTTTGCCAATTACTAAAGCAGTCACTGGACTATTCCAATACAAGTGGTCTGGCTATTTAAAGATGTGCATCCTTATTCACCACAGTATTAAATGCTCCATTTTCATGGACAAACAAAGCAAAATTCAAAGGCCACATTTTTATTTCTTCCGATCATCCCCGGCAGAAATGAACTTTGACAGCAAAATAAAGTCCTGATCCTGAAATTGACTTCATGGAAAGATGGGGACCTGCATTGTGTGGAGGGTTGAGTTGCTGCTGGCACCTCCTTATGGCCAAGCATGGCATAGCAGTTCTCTCCCAACTGGGTGTCTCCTGCCAATGGCTGCTCTGCTTCAACAGCAGCGGTTCTCAAACTGTGGGTCAGGACTCCAAAGTGGGTCGCGCTGGCTTAGACTTGTTGGGGTCTGGGGCCAAAGCCAAAACCCTGAAGCCCTAGCCCCCCCCCGCCCAGGGCCAAAGCCGGAGCCCGAGGGCATCAGCCCTGGGCAGCGGGGCTCAGGTTACAGGCCCTCTGCCAGGGGCTGAAGCCCTTGGGGCTTTGGCCTGCCCACCTGAGGCGTGGGCTCAGGCTTTCACGTTGGCCCGACTACCCAGGGCAGCGGGCTCCGGCAGGCTCAGGCTTCGGTCCCCCCTCCTGGGGTTATGTAGTAATTTTTATTGTCAGAAGGGGGTCAGGGTGCAATGAAGTTTGAGAACCCCTGCACTATGGTGACTGGCCTAGTCTGGTGACTTGGTCCTCCAGCCAGGTCACTTTAAAGTCTCTCCCCTTCTGGAGTAGTCCATGAACAAAAAGCAAGGGGAATTAACACAAATAAACAGAAATAATAAGAAATAGAGGGGAATAATTCCTTCTCAGGGTGCATCAGAATCTGGCCCTCCCTTCCCTCAAGGAGGGGTCTTCAGGCAGCATCTGGAAAGCTCCCATCTTCAGTCAGCCCTTCCTTCAGGAGCTGAAGCTTTATTTTCTTCCTTGGTCTGCCAACAAGTGAGCTGCTCTGCTCCCCTTTTAAGCTCCTGCTCCTGCCTGTGCATGCCTTGCAGGTGTGGCAGGGCAGAGTTGGCTGAGCCCAGAGCAACTCCTTTGTCCCTTGTTGTCCTGTGTAAGGTTTGTATACCCCAAAACTTGCCCTACCCCTCAAGATGGCACCCGGGGAACTGGGGCCAAAAGACTGTTGCTCCCCCTTTGTTGGGGAAAAAAATCAGAATTTTGGTGAGCTTTTCCCACTTTATGCTGAATTTGGAAGGTGTATGACTGGAGGAACAGATACCAGCACATAATTCAGGAGTTAGTGTCTTTCATGGCATTTAACCACCTTAGTGGAGTCTGACACGTGCTGAGTTTGAATGGATTTCCCAGGAGGTAATATCGGAGAGAGTCCACAACCCATTTCACAGCCAGTCCCTTCTTTTCTATCACAGAATATGCCCGCTCCTGAGGGAACAGTTTGCAGCTCCCATAGAGTACAGGATGTTCCTCTCCATTTGCTTTCTGGGTCAATAAGGCATCTAGTCACACTTCTGAGGGATTGGTTCTCAAAATGAATTCTTTTGAGAAGTCAGGACTGAACAGGACAGGCTTCTTGCACAGATGGTCTTTCAACTTCTCAAAGGCCTTTTTGCAGGTCTCAGACCAGTCAATATGCTTCACCTGGAGCTAAAGCTGGTTGGGAATTCTCTGTCAGAATGATGCCTCAATGGAAAATGCAGCTTACACAAAAAGCTTCTATGGGAAAATTTTGATTTTACTGAAAAGTTTAATTGAAATGAAATATTTCATTCTGAGTTGGTTTGTTCCAAATAATAATATTTTGGTTTTTTTAACTGCCCCAAAATATTTCATTCTGAATCAGTTCTCAAAAACATTAAAATTACATTTACCTATAGTGCATTATCCTATGGAGTCATAGTTCCAGGCCCCATTCTCTATTGGCTGGGCTCCCAGGAAAAGAAACAGTTATTTACTGTAACTGTTGTTCTGCAATATGCAATGCAGACATGTATTCTACTTAGGTATGTGCGCGTCCAGTGCACTGGAGCCGGAAAATTTTGCTAGCAGTACCCAAAGGAGACAAAGCTATGGCTCAAGGCCATAGCCCTTTCTCTGGCTATATGAGGTGGCACTGCCTCGACCTCCCTTCAGTTCCTTCTCACCGAATGCTCAGAGACTAGCAGAGGGGATAGAGGATGGGTTATGGAATACATGTCTGCATTACATCTCGAAGAACCAGAGTTACACTAAGTAACCATTTCTTATTATTATTCAAGTATGCAATTGTGTATTCCAGTTAGGTGGTTCATAAGCAGTGTCAATAGAGGGTGGGGCTCAGACTCAATTTAAACAAGAACTGCAGGACTGCCTTCCCAAAGTTTGCATCTGCTCTGAATATATCAGTAATGGCATAATGGCATAATTGATGACCATGTGGCAGCCCCTTCAAATGTCCAATATTGAGATATCACTTCAGAACACCATTGATGTAGCTGGCACTCTTGTAGAATGAGCTTGCACCCATTGAGGGGGCACAGTGGAAGCTACAGTATGTTATCCACTAAGAGATCATTTGTTAAGAGACTGTGTGTCCCTTCATACAGTCTGCATACACCAGACAAGGTGAAGCATAAAAGGTTTAGTCCTGTCCAGGTAGAAGGCTAGATATCATCTGACGTCTAATGTGTGAAGGCACTGTCCCTCTGGGGATGAATACAGCTTAGGAAAAAACAGGGTTAAATATAGTGCCTGGTTCACATGAAACTGAGAGACCACTTTAGACAAAAATTTGGAGTGTGGCTGCAACATCACTTTGTCTTTGGAGAACTGCATATTAGGAGGCTCTGCCATCAATGCCTGCAACTCACATGGTCTCCTTGTGGTTGTTATTGCTACTAGGAACACAGTTTTTTGACACAAGAAAGGAAAGGGACAAAATGCCACAAAAATGTCCCACAAAAGAACCAGTTCCCACACCAGCAGATAGAGACCAAGAATTCCTTTTAAGAATCTTGATACCATGGCGCTGGAAAATATCAGTCTCCCATGAATGGGTGGATGATATGTTGAGATGGATGGCAGATGCACTTTCAATGAGCTCAGCATAAGGCCTGAAGACTGAAGATGCAGCTAGTACTCCTAGTCCTAGATGTGAGCCATCATCTGCTGAACTCTGAGGGCCACCGACCACATTGAAAACCGCTTCCATTTTGCCGAATAGACCATTCTGGTAGAGGGCTTTCTACTATGGAGTAGGACCTGTTGAACAGCCACTGAACTTTGCTCTTCCTCCTCATTCAACTATGGAGCAGCCACACAGTGAGATGCAGGGAGCTGAGCATAGGATGTAAAATGTGACTGTGATTCTGTTTGAGCAAGTCTGGATGAAGAGGACATGGGAGTTTGAATAGACAACACAAGAAAGTTGGAAAACCAACACTGCTGGGGCAATGGTTCAGCTTGGCCTGCTCTGCTTTCAGCTGTGGAATGATTGCAATCAGAGGAAAAGCAAAGAGGAGAGCTGATTGCTAGCTGAGGAGGAAGGCATTCATCAGAGAGCCCAGACTGAGGCCCCGACAAGAGCAGAAAAGCCTGCATTTCCTGTTGTTCCTTGTAGCAAACAGGTCAGTTATCAGGATGCCCCAAGCCATGAAGATGACTTGCAGAACACTGGTCTTCAGAGACCACTTGTGACTCAGGGAAAAATTCCTGCTGAGATGGTTCGTGGGGTGATTCTGGGCTCTGGGCAAATGTTCAGCTATTGAAATGATACTCTCTTTGATGCAGAACTGCACAGCCTGATTGCCTCATGGCAGAGCACCCTGCAGTGTGCTCTCCCTTGCCTGTTCACATATTACATTGTGGTGGTATTATCAGTAAGTATACAAACCACTGAGCCCCTGATGCAGTCTAGAAAAGTGTTACAGGCATAGTGGCTGGCCTGAAGCTCTGGCACACTGATATGCGGTGAAGCTTCCTGCTCCAACCACAGACCCTGAAACTTCAGTGACCCCAGATGTGCTCCCCAGCCCATTAGGGAGGTGTCAGTGACCACAGTTCCTGTTGGTAAAGGGCTGAGTGAAGGGAATGCCCTGACATACATCCCCCTGAACCATTCACCACTGCAAAGAGTCCAGGCTCAATGGAGGGAGGCAGACCAACCAGTCCAGGTGGTGAAGGGATGGATGGAAAACTGTCCTGAGCCACATTTAAAGAGGGCAAAGATGCAACCTGGCAAATTGAACCAGCTTTGTGCATGCAGACACATGGCCCAAGAGCCTCAGGCACATGCAAACTTCTCATGAAAGGTTGAGACTGCAGACTGAGACAAAGCAGGTCCCTGATTGTGGGGGTGAGGAAATGAGGTAATAGAAGTCACGACTGGGCTGCTGCTCTGGAGAAAAGTCCAAATGGGCTCTTGGGGGGCACTGAAGGAGGGTTTGTTGACTAGCCAAACCCAGAGCCCAAATGCCTCTGTCTCTGGGACCTGTGCCCTTTTCTAGGGTAGTCCCACTGTCTTATGGGAGGGAAATATTGTCCAAAGGGCTCTGGTGGCTGTTGCTGACTACTGAAATGGAGCCTTTGCATTGCTGGTGCATACACCCCGATGAAAATAGGGTAGCCCTAGAGTCCTTGAATGATTGCAAAGTTACATCAGTTTTGTCTAAAAAAAGTACTCAACCATTGAAGGTCAAATCCTCGATAGCTAGCAGCACATAGGAAGCAATGCCCAAAGTCTTGAGCTAGGACACCCTTCTCATCATCACTGCTAGGCCATCACTCTGCCATGTCAAGTATGGACTGCAGAGACATCTTGGCCGCCAAGCAGACTTTAGCAATAAACACCCAAAATTCAGGCAGTTGGTCTGTAAATTTAGACAAAGCCATCCAATTTACAAAGTTGTATTTGGATAACAATACCTGCTGGTTCACAATCCACATTTGCAGGGAAGAGGAGATGTAGATCTCTCCACCTATTAAGTCCTTTCAATTTAAAGTCCTTGTCTTTAGGGGTGGACTTAAATTTGTCATTCTGAGCTCTGTCGTTCACTGTGATTACAAACAGGGAAACAGGTGGGAGTAAAACCCCTCAAATCCCTGCATCGGTACAAGCTAGCATTTCTCCAAACGCTTTGCCATAGGAGCCAGTGTGCTCCAAAGAACCTTTGCAGGCTCCAGTAGCTTATCATAAATGGGGAGATCCACTCTCCCTGGGGAAGCTGGCTGTAGAATATCCAGTAACTTAGGGGTGTTCTCCTGCAGAAACAACACCTGGATGTCCAGGGAAGCAGCTACATGCTTCAAAAGATCATTGAAATCCTCAGGCACCGATGGGGATGAAGAACCAGGCACCCCTGAATTGTCTGGGGACAATGAAGATGCCGTCAACTGCACCAGTGATGAGTCTTGGTCCTGAACAGGCGGACCAAGATGGGACAACTCTGAAGGCTCCATAAGAGGAAGGACAACCAATGCCTGAGCTTGCAATGGGTGGACAGCCTCAGCCACCAACATGCCTGGAGATCTCACCTTAGAGTGGGATGAGGACCGTGACCTCTGCCATAGAGGAGCATCACATGGATTCCATGGGGGCCACAGAGTATAGGGGTAAGGCGTTGGTGGCCAGTAGGTTCCAGGGCAGGGTCCCTTGTCCCTACAATGGGAAAAGTGCCAATCTCAATACCAATGCTTCTCCATGAACAGTCCCAGGTATGGGTCAGGTGATGGAGAGCAGAAGGACGATCCCCATCTGGATGACAAGGAGTCTCCAGTTTCAGAGGATATGGGTGGAGACAGCCTGAAGGCATGAGCAACTAGTCTGACTCATCCATTTCCCACAGCAAGGCAGGGACTGGTGCCAATGGTGGAAATGGCACAGCCAGCACTGAATATCACCCAGCTGTCTCTGGTACCAGGAGCAGTATTGGTACCAAAGTCAGCGGTGGTACTGATGTTGCTGACAACGCCAAGGTGGAGGGCGAGGAGTGTTGCCATGGTAACATCAGCACTGTGAAGTGCAGCAGTGCTGAAGACTTTCCCAGTGTCAAGGAGGTCCCTTGTGCTGAGCCCAGCACTGCCCTCACTTCCACAGTCTGCAGCAAGGAAATATCGGGATGTGGTACTGACAGACCCGAAGGTCTCAATAGCCCTGCCAAGCAGTGAGGCTGAAGATGCCATAGCCTTGTCAAAGTCCTGGACCAAAGGAGAGTTTGAGATTTAAAGGCAGAGGAGGTCCACTGCAGCCTGATATGCCACCTGTGTGGAAACAGTTGTTGCCTGCATCGGTACCAGACTCAAAAGGTACCCCAGGGACGGAACTGGAATCAATGGTATGGGATCTCCAACACCCCTATGCCATACCAAGGAGCAGTTGGAAAGATCTGCTCCATCCCACATGCCAGAAATAGCTGTACAGTACTCTTTCTAGAAGAGGAAAAAAACATCTCCATGAGGCCTGGAGTGGTCTCAATTGGTCTTATCAAAACTTTTCCTCTGCACACTCAATGAGAAGTGGCTTCTTTGCCTCTTCAGAGAGACGCCAGTCCCAGAGCATGATCCCGTACCACTCACTGAGGTTGATGGTGACCTTCGATCTGATGTAGGCCTTGGTGCTGAGAAAGGCCTCATGGACTGCTTAAGAAGGTGCTGCATTAGGCCAAGGCCAAGGTCTGTAGCCACCTGAGTCCATTTTGTGAATGATTTACAAATCGAACACCACTCTTTGATGTGAGGGTTGTTGTCAAGGATTGCCTCTCCACACGACAAACAATTTTTGAACCCCGGTGAGGGCATCACCAGGGAAAACACTTAAGTAAGCTAACTAACTAACTAACACTAATACTAAGGGTACTTAATAACTAAATGCAACTAGAACAATTAAGTCAAAACCTGAGGCATTGTGAGGTTAAGAACTACACAAAGCTCCAACTCCAGCCATGGGCAGTAAGAAGGAACTGTGGTGGGGAGGGCGAGGTGGTGCTGCCTCATATAGCCAAGGGAGGGGGTATGACCATGCAGTGAGATTGCTACCTCTTACAGATATTGATAGGCAAAATTGTCTAATTCGTGTGCTGGGTGCACATACGCCTACGTGGAATACACAGCTGCATCTACTCAAAGAACTACATCTCCCATAATGCATTTCCCCTGAATAGTGTATCATAGTGGTTACATGACTATGTGTGCAGTATAAAAGATGTAGTCCAACCAGGGAGTGAGACCCATAGGAGAGAATAGGGGCCAGAACAACACCTCAGATAAGACAATATGGAAATGAACCACATTTCAACATTAAACCACAACAAACCAAGACAAAACATTTATAATTCAGAGTGTTGAAACATTTCAGTTGAAAATATTGAAAGGAAACATTTCTGAATCAAAAGTTTATGGAATTTCCACTCAATGGCAAATTTTGACATTTCAAGTTTTCATCCCATTTCAGGACAAAAAACAAATGTTGAAATGTTGGAATTTCCTGAGAAGCAAATTACAAATTTCATTCAGCTCTACTTGGGGCTACATCTTAAATCCATTTGGAAACTGAAGTTGGTTCAGAGCACAGCAGCCTGCTAGCTAAGCAAGGTCTCTCACCTTCAACCTATCACACCTGTGCCCTGCAATTTGCACTGGCTTCCTGTGGGGTTTTTGGTGGAGTTTAAGGTGTTGTTTTTGACCCATAAAGCACCTAATGGCTTGTGACTTACCTACTAGAGAAACAACCTGTGCCATTCTGCCACAGTTGAGATCAGCAGGTGGAGATGCCCTAATACAAAAGAAAGGGAGAATCTGGTAGAACATTCTCTGTGAGGACCCCTCTGCTTTAAAAGATGCTGCCTGGATCAATGTTGGGTCCAATCTTATTTAAACTGAAGTTCTACTGTAAAAGGTCACTATGTAAAAATAGCACCTTTCCATTCAGCAAACTGCTCCTGTTGTATATTCAGATTCATATTTGCTGTTATGAGTAAAAACAGTAGTATGCTTTGTTGCTGTAAGCCATGCAAAAGCAGCACAACCCTGGGAGAGTAAACTAGATTTTTTTTTTTTTGCATAATCTCCATTTGCACAAATAATTGTTTTCAAATTATATTGTAAAATACACCTGTGCAATCCCACTGACGTAAATAAAGAGCAGTATTTGACTTGAAGAATCTGTATTACTGGTGATTATGTAGGGGCTAGAGAGAACAGTGTTAGACTTCAATATCTGAGGTTGAGCTTGGCAGTTAGAAAAATCACCTTTGTACTGGGACACTGAGCACATTTGATATGAAAATCACTGAGAAAACACCAACCATGGAACCTCACAATATTATTTTGATGGTCATCTTTCAGAGTTGAACTGAACTATAGTATCTTCATTCTGAAACTGTAAGAGGAAACAAGGATCATGTCAATTAAATTAATTGAAGTTACTAAATTAAATACTAATAAAGAAATCATATAAAAAGATTTTAAAAGGTTACAAACAGGGCTGGTCCAAACTTTTCTGACTGAGCAGTTTTCCATTAGAAAATGCTGATTAGATTAAATTGAAATGTTTTGTGGAAACACATCAATTTTATCAACATTAATTCAATAAGATTGAAATGCCATTTTGACTTGCCAAAATGTTATATTGTATATTATACTTTACTATAAAAGTTGAAACAAGAATATGATATATACTATATGATCATCAAAACAAAGTATAAACAAAATATTTTGACCTTATCAAAATGAAACATTTCAATATGGTTAAAACAAAATATTATAACATATTTTGTTTTACAAACAATTCTCCGATTTGATCTTTTGTCCCAGTTCAGGACAATATACAAAAAAAAAACTATTCAAAATCTTGGAATTGCTTGTGGGACCAAAATTCTGACTCTTGGCCAGCTCTAATTACATACATGGGAAAGAAATAACAAAATTAGATTCTACCTGGACAAATACAAAACAAGACTTGAAGGAACCTGTAAGTTAATAGAGGTAAATAAGCTTTTGGGTGATAATAGCCAGCAAACTAATATATTGCAATGTATTATGGGAGCAAAACAAGTCAACACAATATATGGGGCTGCGTACCCACAAGCATAATATCATGGAGCAGGGAGGTAACAGTATACAGCGCTGGTGGATCTGCTTCTGAATGCTGTGTTCTGTTCTGTGTGCCTCAGTTCCAGAGAAGGGGCTAACAGAGAGATGGGATGATAGATGAGAAAGTAGTAGGGCTAGAAAGAACCGATAGGAGGGGGGATTTTTGAGGAACACCCTTATCAATTGACTTGTTTTGAACATATATTACAGTCACTTTTGTTTTGAAAGACAGGCCGATATGCTGAAAAACATACCATAGGAAACAATCCTACCCTGGCAGAGTGATTGTATAGATGCCTGTTAGGTTGTTTCAGTCTCTAATTTCTATAATTTGTGATCAAAAGCTGACATAAATGATAGCTCTGGAGTGCTTACAAAGAAAACTAAGTTGCCTTTATAATTTATAGACCACAAATATTTGTATCCTTATTATAGTAATTGCTCATTAGAGTTGATTACGTAAATCAGAATGACAACTTATTTGAATAAATGTAGAGTCTGGAAACTTAAATGGCCTGAACACATCATCTACAATATATTGATGTGGCTTGTGTATGGATTAGGATGATTTGATGGACTAGCAGTGTCATTTATGAAGAGCCCTGCTCAAGCTGACAAATTAATATTGTCAGTATTGGCTTCATGAGAAATTGTTTATTTGCCCGCTAATGGCCATGAGATGCTGACTTCCCTTTATTTCCTCAATGTAATTTAAAGCCCTCACCATCTCATACTATAGTAGGTATTCAGCACTTTCCTGAATCTACTCTAAGTCACACACAAGGCTAAGAGCTTGTCTATACTACGGCTAGATCGGCACTGCTGAGATCGATGCAGGGAGTCTAGTGAAGAGTGAGGGAAGTCGGCGGGAGAGTGTCTCCCGTCAACACAATGCAGTATAGATACCACATTAAGTCGACCTAAACCATGTCAACTCCAGTTATGTTATTAACGTAACTGGAGTAGCGTAACTTGGGTCGACTTACCCCGGTAGTGTAGACAAAGGCCTAAGTATTCTACTTCCCAACTTTGTGACAAGACTGAAAAGAACAGAAAAGGAGGTAAAAACTAGTGATTCTTAAAATGTAGAGCTGTGGAAAAAGTGTATCTCATGTCCAGAGTATCTAATTTCTCTCAGTGGAAATGGGAGGATCCAAGGGCCAAAAAGACAAAACCTTGTTTTAATTTAGCTTAAATATGAGAATAGCTTTGTTATGATCATTAAACATTCATTTGGCAAAAGCTAGCATTAATATCACAACTGAGGAATAACAGTATAGCTTGAATGCTGGTTTGTGTTTCTAACACGTCAGCTCTGATACCCTGAGAGAACAAAGTTTGTTTCCACACAGGAAAAGTGCCTGAACTATTAAACCTTATTGTTTCATAATACAGTGTAAGTACAAACAAAGCTGATATAAGTGATTTTATAACCAAAGTCCACATGAGACCGGAGATAAACCTTTTTTAATTAGCTGTCAAGTTTGGGTAGATATATTTTTGATGTTTTTACAAAAAGAGGTCATTAAAAGTCTACCATGATCTCTGTTGGATTCTATCGATAATGAAAAAAAGGAACTATTCCTATAATCCAGTCTGGTTCCATGGGGAATTGAACAATACACTATTCAGAAATATTTAATAAAATTATTCATAATATAGTTATTTTAATAGTTTTTATGTCAACAATATTGTAGAGGCACAAATTCTAATAACTATATTGGCACAGCTTTAGGATAATCTTCTAATCTGCCCTGCCAATGTACAATTCAAGCATTGCTGTTAGTTAATAATAATTAAATCCCTAAATGTTTTAACATGAAAAATGCAAAACACTGCATATTCTATAAGAATAATTTGTTATAATCAGATCTGAAATATACAAGTGCCACTGAAAGTCAGACCCTTATTAGGGTACTATAGTAAGTACTATGATTAGATAACGAAGGGGGGGAAAGTTTGAAGAAAATCTGATTTAAAATACACCAGCACTCCAGCCGGTTGGGGAGAGCGGGGCTCCGGCCGGGCTCTCCGCCCTCCTCCCGGCACTCCAGCCAGTTGGGGAGAGGAGGGCCCCGGCCGGGCTCGCTGCCCTCCTCCTGGCGCTCTTGCCGCCGGGGAGAGCGGAGCCACCCTCCCCTAGTACTCCGGCCGGCCAGGGTGAGCGAGGCCGCGGCCAGGCTCGCCACCCTCCCCCCCAGCGCTCTGGCCGGCCAGGAAGAGTGGGGCCGCCCTCCTCCTGGCGCTCCAGCTGGCCGGGGAGAGCAGGGCCGCGGCCGGGCTCAGCACCCTCCCCTGCTGCGCTCCCCGCCGGGGGGGCGGGGGGCGGCTGGAGGCTTTTTTGCCTGGGGTGGCAAAAAAGCCAGAGCCTGCACTGTTAAAGAGTCACTGTGGTGTCTTTAGAAGCTTGCATTTGACCATTTGTTTTCACAGGGCTTTCAATTTATAAATCCAAGAAAAAATTTTCAAGTGATAAAAGATGTGCTGAGCTGCACTAAACTACTTTTATACAGTACATCTCTTGAGCTTCATCCCCAATTGTTATTGCAGAAAAGTAATATTACAGACTGTGTTCCATCTTATTCCATGTTTAAGTCTCAGCCACACAAAGAAGATGACCTTCTGGTGTAAAATTTGAACTGATATGAGACACAGTGAAAGATAGCTAGGCAGGGATACAACAGCCAGAAAGAATTTAAAATCAACAGATCAAACAATGCATGCTCCATACGCTGCGTTATTTATTTTTAAAATGCAGTTGCAAATTAATACATTTCCTTTTTCACAGAAACTTACTATGTATCTGCACAAAACAGAGAGGTGTGTGCATAGACACTAAACTCATGTGAAAAAGTAGGCAAGCAGATGCACGTGAAAAAATAGGCATGGATGTCATTGTATGAAAATCACAACCAAAGATCCTGCTCCTATGGACTTCAGTGGCATAATTTCCACTGGCTGCAATCATATAGGATCAAGCGCCAAATGTCTAATATACTGTATATAGCACTTATTTAGAAGTTATTAAACTACCGTATATACTCGTTCATTAGCCCGTACATTTATAAGCTGACCCCCCAAAATGGATAGGTAAAAATAGCAAAAACTATATGACGCTTTCATAAGCCGACCCTATATGTCAGGTGTTGGAAAACTTTGGCTCCCGGCCCATCAGGGTAAGCCGCTGGTGGGTCAGGACGTTTTATTTACCTGGAGCATTTGCAGGCATGGAGCCCCTCAGCTCTCTGTGGCCGCGGTTCGCCGTTCCCAGCCAATGGGAACTGCGGGAAGTGGTGTGCCAGGTAAACAAAACACTCCAGGTAAACAAAACGACAATGTATTAGATTAGGGATCGGCAACCTTTGGCATGCGGGTAAGCACCCTGGCAGGCTGGGCCGGTTTGTTTACCTGCCGTGTCTGCAGGTTCGGCCAATCGCGGCTCCCACTGGCCGCGGTTCATCACTCGAGCCCAATGGGGGCAGCGGGAAACAGTGCGGGCCAAGGGATGTGCTGCTGCCACTTCCTGCTGCCCTCATTGGCCTGGAGCGGTGAACCGCGGCCAGTGGGAGCCGCGATCGGCCGAACCTGTGGACGTGGCAAGTAAACAAACTGGCCCGGTCTGCCAGGGTGCTTATCCTTGTGGGCCATGTGCCAAAGGTTGCTGATCCCTGTATTAGATATTAAATTCAATGATTCCATAGAGTTTAAAATCATCAAATTTTGGTGTAGACCTGTTTATAAGCCGATCCCCACTCTTCGATGCGTCACTTTTTTACCAAAAATATTCAGCTTATGAACGAGTATATATGAGTTACTAAAATTGATATTTATAAATGCTATGATTTAAATAATGTAATATATTAGTACAAATAAGATCACTTTTGCATAGAAATTTGTGATATACGAACAGAGGGTGAAAGTCCCTGTGTGTCCAACACACATAGTACAATACATCTGGTACTCACTGTGCATATCACTTGTATAGTACCAAAACCCACTGAGAATCCAAAATACTCCAGACAAATAAAAAACTACTAGGTATGTTGAGAAAATACAGAATGTTATCACCAGTACAAAGTTAACATTTACCGTCAGTTAACACACATGTTCTCTGAGATAAGGTAACACACTTATTTCCCATTCTAAATACAGGGAAATACTGCAGTACTTCACATATCACGTTTGGTAAACTACTGATTGTGAAATCCTGGCTCTACTCAAGTCAATGGGAATTTTGCCATTGACTGCAATGGAGCCCTGACTTTCTAGTGGTAACCTCTTGTAGACTGAGTCAAAATCATAAAAAAACAAAAAGGGCAGATACTGCATCAGTGAGCTAGCTAAAATGATGCTCTATTAAATTCTCAATTACAAGGAGAAATGAAGCTAGCAAAGCTTTGATCAGGAGACAGACATTCTTCAAATGTGCCTTATATAAAGTAAGTCATTTCTAACTTTTTCTTCTGTTTTCAGTGTGTATTATAGATAAACCTTTGTCCCAAAGTGAGAGTTAGCCACGTACAGCCTCTTTAATCAGCTAAAGTAAAAACATTGAAACAAAGGAATGCTTCTGCCGTAGATACACAAGGGATCACAGACCATAACAAAACACGGTAGTCAGATCTTAATACAGCCTCTTTGGTTGTATGTTCTACATTAACAGTCACTTTTACTAATGCTAGCTCATCACACTCATAATAGGTCCTGGAGCTAGGGAAACTGGGGGTGCGGTAGCACCCTCTGGCTTGAAGTGATTTCCATCATATACAGGGTTTATAGTTTAGTTCAATAGCTCTCAGCACCCCCACTGTACAAATTGTTCCAGCACCACTGATCACAGTACGTACATTACATGTACAGTGCATTGTAGTTGGGAGTGTGAGCTTGTGGGTCAATGAATATTACATTTTGCCAGTGTAACAACTACAGAAACATGTCTTGAAACTGTGTACTGAAACTGTAGTGTACACCTTTCACTACATATGTGTTTTTTTCTATTAGATGACCTAGGCCTTTGTTCAGCTTTTTTCCCCTCCTGTGATGTAATGCAACAGCGACATGAAGCTCAGTAACTGATTATACATCTAAAGGAAAGGAGAGAGACCAGTTACAATTGAGGCGTCTATCATGGACTTTTAATACCAGCAAATGTACAATAAAAGAAAGAGCTTATGAACTCAAACCCAACCAGAAATAAGCCTTACAACATTAGGACACGAAACATCAAATAGAGGTTCTAGTTCCATCTTGTAAACACATTAGACTAGCAGGAATTTAAGCCTTTGGCTAATTCTTACTCTCTTTTTCCCCTTATCCTCCCACAGAATCCAACACAATCCTTTCAAGAATGCAAATAGTGGGACATATATCCTCACTCCTCATGTTGACCTCCCATTCACTCCAATGGGAATTCTGTGCTTGGAAATATATAGCCCAGCATGCAGATCTGAGAAGCAGCATGTTTGGCAGGTGAGGGTTTCACAAAGATAGTACCATACGCAAGAAGGTTAATTTAAGAACCATACATAAATTAAAACAAATCTCAGACACACAGTGTGGATACCACATCAAAATCTGGCCCAACAATTCCCCTGCCAATAACCACAGATGTATGCTGCAGAGACAGATGAAAATGTATGCTTACGAGCACAATAATAATTTTGTATCCATAATACATCCATTACAAGGTGAACTTGTGCATCTAATCTACATTTAAGCATTTTTTTAAATGTCCGTAGCCTTAAAAATACAGGATTGTGTCACATGAGCACCCTTATGTAAGAGACCATGAATTGAAACATAGGCTGAAATCCTGGCTCCATATAAGTAAATGGGAGTTTTGATAGTCACTAAGTACTAGCCATAGTACTTAGTGGCTATGAAATGGCAAAAGGTTAATGAAGCAGGTCACAATGAGTAATGAAGGTGAGGATGTAGAATTCATGCCTTTTTTATTGAAGTTAAAAACAACATGATTCATTTGACTTTGCAGAATCACAAAAACAAACACACCAAAGAAATTCTTTACATCAAAAACCTGAACCTTTGAGATATACCCAAAATGAATAATAACAGTAATAACCAGCACAATAAGAAGGGACCCAGCTGATCATGAGCTCTGGTTAGCTGCTCATTGACATAGCAACATACATTTGAAATTGACATGGAATTCTTGTACAGATTCTGAGTAGTGATTTCCTTGTGCCTTTTAATGGTTCTTATCTCAAAAAGTCACCCTATTTTGGGACTCCCTTTGACAAGAGCAGCTTACTTTTACACCACTACAAAAAGTGGAAGGACGGACCATAAGGCAATACTAAATAGCTTCATTTAATTAAACTTAGCCACCACTGTATAAAGTCCCTTGAAAGTGACCTGGTAAGGGCAAACTGTATCAGAAGGACGTTAGGGATTTCCCTGACCTCCTACAAGCACAGGCAGTGGGAGCTGTATTTCAATCCTTTAGACTGTAGGTAAAAGATTGTGCTATTCCAAAATTTATTCAAAACTGATGGCATTAGTTTAAAAAGCCTGGAGACTATCCAGAGACCCTTTTAGCTAATCTTTCAACCCACTGAGAGATTTTACAGCTAAAAAAGACTGAGAAATTATTTATCTAATTATCAATCAAGGTAAAGTAACTTTTGCATTCATTTCTGTCTCAACAAGATTCAAACAACCTTGGCAAGTCTATATATTTTCCCTAAAATGCTTCGAATAATTAAAGCTACCTAATTTCAGATGCTCAGCTTACAGATTTTTAAAATAAAAAAGATCCAGATGTTTTAATCTTCTGAATAAAAAAAATCCAGACGTTTTAATCTTTAACCACTACAATAATGTTGGTATCATTTTAATAGCTACAAAGACAATAATTATTAACCTTAAAGTATTATGCCTAACAATAAAAGCATAATGGCTGACGATATTACCACTTTTCTTCTCCATTTTGAAAGACAGTATTGTAACCAATATTTATTGCATCCAAGCGTGGTTTCTTCTTTCTGATTGTTACCAGTCCTTTACCAGAGGCTGGAAAAAATAGGGGGTGAGATTCTGGCCCCTTGGAAGTCGGTAGCAAAAAAGACGGTTACTCACCTTTGTAACTGTTGTTCTTCGAGATGTGTTGCTCATATCCATTCCAATTAGGTGTGTGTGCGCCACGTGCACAATCATCCGAAGATTTTTACCCTAGCAACATTCGGTGGTTCGGCTGAGGCGCCCCCTGGAGTGGCGCCCTTATGGCGCCGGATATATGCCCCTGCCGACCCAGCGCCCCGTCAGTTCCTTCTTGCCGGCTCCTCTGACAGTGGGGAAGGAGGGCGGGTTTGGAATGGATATGAGCAACACATCTCGAAGAACAACAGTTACAAAGGTGAGTTACCATATTTTCTTCTTCGAGTGCTTGCTCATATCGATTCCAATTAGGTGACTCCCAAGCCTTACCTAGATAGTGGGGTCGGAGTGAGATGTAGCTGAGTGAAGGACCGCTGAACCCAATGCCGCATCATCCCTGGACTGCTGCACTATGGCATAGTGGGAAGCAAAGGTATGCACAGATGACCAAGTCGCTGCCCTACAGATCTCCTGTATGGGCACATGAGCCAGAAAGGCAGAGGACGAAGCTTGAGCCTGAGTAGAATGGGCAGTGAGGCGGGTAGTTGGGACACCAGCCAGGTCATAGCACGCTTGGATGCATGATGTAATCTAAGACGAGATTCGCTGCGAGGAGACCGGGAGGCCTTTCATCCGGTCTGCCACCGCTACGAACAGCTGGGACGTCTTCCTAAAAGGTTTTGTTCATTCGATGTAGAAGGCAAGAGCCCTACGAACATCCAGGGAATGCAGCTGTTGCTGTCGTCGCAAAGCATGCGGCTTCAGAAAGAAGACCGGGAGGAAGATGTCTTGGTTGACAGGGAAGGCAGACACCACCTTAGGGAGGAAGGCGGGGTGCGGTTGCAGCTGTATCTTGTCCTTTTGGAACACCGTATACGGTGGGTCCAATGTGAGGGCCCAAAGTTCTGACACTCGTCTCGCCAATGTGATAGCGATGAGGAAAGCGGTTTTCCAGGAAAGGTACAGAAGCGAGCAGGTGGCCATCGGTTCAAAGGGGGCACCCATGAGCCTAGATAGGACCAGATTGAGGTCCCACATAGGGACCGGATGACGAACCTGTGGGTACAGACGTTCCAAACCCTTAAGGAACCTGGTGACCATGGGATTGGAGAAAACCGAGTGCCCATTTTCGCCAGGGTGGAAGGCTGAAATTGCTGCTAGATGTACTCTGATGGATGAGACAGCTAGGCCTTGCTGTTTCAGGGACCAGAGATAGTCTAGGATGGGAGGTACTGGCGACTGCAGAGGGACAGTATTGCTCAGGGCACATCAGCAGGAGAAGCGCTTCCATTTGGCCAGGGATGTGGACCTAGTGGAGGGCTTTCTGCTACCCAAGAGTACTTGCTGCGCCGAACTAGAGCAATGCAGCTCAGATTGAGTTAGCCATGCAGCATCCATGCTGTGAGATGGAGGGACTGCAGGTCCGGATGACATAACCTGCCATGTTCCTGAATGATCAGATCCGGCCACAATGGTAGAGGAATTGGTTTGGTCACCGACAGATCGAGGAGAGTGGCGTACCAATGTTGTCTGGGCCATGCCGGAGCGATCAAGATTAAGCGGGCCTTGTCTCTGCGTAACTTGAGAAGGACCTTGTGGACCAACGGAAACGGAGGGAAGGCATAGAGCAGGTGATCTTTCCACGGTATCAGGAAGGCGTCCGACAGGGAGCCCAGGGAGCGTCCCTGGAGAAAGCAGAACACCTGGCACTTCCAATTCTCGCGAGAGGCGAAAAGGTCTATGTGGGGAAATCCCCACTTCCAGAAAACTGAATGGATAACATCCAGACGTATCGACCACTCGTGAGCCAGGAAGGACCTGCTGAGGCGATCTGCCAAGGTGTTCTGGACTCCTGGGAGAAACAACGCCACCACGTCGATTGAGTGGGCTATGCAAAATTCCCAGAGGTACATGGCTTCCTGACAGAGGAGGGACGACAGCACTCAGCCTTGCTTGTTGATGTAAAACATGGCCGTTGTGTTGTCTGTGACAATTGTGACACAACAGCCCTGAAGGTGTTCGCGGAATACCTGACACGGCAGGCGTACTGCTCTCAGTTCCCTTACATTGATGTGCAGGGTTATTTCTTGCACGGACCAAAGACCTTGTGTGAGAAGGTCCGCAAGGTGAGCGTCCCAGCCCAGAGATGACGCATCCGTGGTCAGTACTAGAGAGGGCTGTGGGGCATGGAATGGCATCCCCCCGCAAACAAACCTGGGGTTTAGCCACCACTCTAGGGAGGATAAGTCACCTGTCGGCACAGTGAGTACTGAGTCCAAAGTGTCCCAGCCTGGATGGTACACTGACGAGAGCCAGATCTGAAGCGAGCAGAGGCGTAGTCTGGCATGTCTGGTCACGAAGGTGCACGAGGCCATGTGGCCCAGAAGACCGAGGCACGTGCATGCTGTCGAGATCAGGAAGCTTTGTAGGCCGTGAATAATGGTCATCATGGACTGGAAGCAGGCCTGTGGTAGGCACGCCCTGGCGAGATTCGAGTCCAGGATCGCCCCAATGAAGTCTATTCTTTGGGTTGGCTCCAAAGTGGACTTTTTGGTGT
The DNA here is from genome assembly GCF_013100865.1 of Trachemys scripta elegans. Classification (NCBI taxonomy): domain Eukaryota; kingdom Metazoa; phylum Chordata; order Testudines; family Emydidae; genus Trachemys; species Trachemys scripta. Next base: position 224,819,656 of record NC_048299.1, on the reverse strand, counting down.
TGAGCAGCAGGCCCAGTTGCCTGAACAAGCTCATGACGAACCGAACATGAGAACGCACCTGTAGCTCAGAACGACCCCAAATGAGCCAGTCATCGAGGTATGGAAACACTTGAATCCAATGTCGGCGGAGCAAGGCCACTACTACAGCCATACACTTCATGAAGACCCTTGGTGCTGTGGACAGACCGAAGGGAAGGATGGTAAACTGGAAATGCTGCTGGTTGACCACAAAGTGAAGGAATCGCCTGTGCGGAGGGTAAATTGCTATGTGGAAGTTCGCGTCCTTCATGTCAAGGGCGGCGTACAAGTCTCCAGGATCCAGGGAAGGGATAATGGTCCTCAGGGAAACCATGCAGAACTTCAACTTTACCATGAATTTGTTGAGTCCATGCAGGTCCAGGATGGGGCGAAGTCTCCCCTTTGCCTTGGGGATTAGGAAGTAATGGGAGTAAAAACCCCTGCCCCTCAAGTCCTTCTTCCACCCTTCCAATAGACAGGAGCGCTTGTACCTCCTGTAAGAGGAGTTGCTCATGAGAAGGGTCCCTGAAGAGGGATGAGGAGGGAGGGTGGGAAGGAGAGGGTGAAACAAACTGAAGATGGTATCCAGTTTCCACCATGCGTAGGACCCAGCAATGTGATGTTATACGGGGCCACGCAGGGAGGAAATAGGAGAGGCGGTTGAAGAAAGGCGGGAAAGGATCCTGCAAGGAGACTGGTGCTCCATCCTCGGGCGCACCTTCAAAAGTTTTGCTTTGGCCCCGCCGATGATTTTGGGGGGCCCTGATTCTGGCCTGATTGAGGACTATTACCATGACCACGCCTTCTAATGAAGTCTTGTCGCGGTCGAGGGTTAGGGTAGGTGCGCTGCGGTTAGGGCCGGAAGGGCCTACTTTGCGTCATCGGGGTATGCATGCCCAGTGAGCGCATGATGGCCTGGTTATCCTTCAGACTCTGCAGCCTAGTATCAGTCTTGTCTGAGAAAAGACCTTTGCTGGTGCTGGGACGTTCCAGTGCCGGAGGCGCGCTTTGGACCGATGGTGCCCGGTCTGCATGCGGTGCCGAGGTCACCGGGCTAAGTGCCGCTTCCGTTAGGAGCTGTTTTAAGCGAAAGTCTCGCTCCTTTTTTGTTCGAGGCTTGAAAGCCTTACAAATGCGGCACTTATCAGGTTGATGGGATTCCCCCAGGCACTTCAAACAGGAGTTGTGGGGGTCTCCTGTGGGCATCAGCTTGAGACAGGCCGAGCAAGGCTTGAAACCCAGAGATCTGGGCATGAGCCCTGGTACCGGGGAGGAGGGAAGGGGATAAACCCCGTTTCCTCTACGTATATACACTATGTACAAAAACTTAGTAACAACTACACCATAACTGTTAAAACTATTAAGACTACACTAAAGAACTATCTACAGTACACGAGTAAAGAGCTAGGGATGTGGAGATCAGCTATGCCGCGCTCCACAGTTCCAACGAATGTCACGGGCGGTAAGAAGGAACTGAGGGGGCGCTGGGTCGGCAGGGACATATATCCGGTTCCATAAGGGCGCCACTCCAAGGGGAGCCTCAGCTGACCCACTGAATGTTGCTAGAGTAAAAATCTTCAGATGATCATGCACGCAGTGCGTGCACACCTAATTGGAATCAATATGAGCAAGCACTCGAAGAAGAACGCTCAATGATTCCAGTGGAGCCAGGATTTCACGCAGCGTGTTACAGATTCCTCATCCTTTCAATCCAAGAACTATTCTTTTATCTAATTTACCATTTCCTCTCTTATCAGCTGAAATTTTGGCTATATTTCTATCTAAGCAGATAGAGCAAGTGACCCTAAGTGCAGATGACCCAGTCAAAGGACAAAAAGAGAAAACTAGTTACTTTAATGCTATAGTGCTCTCAGTTTATGATACATAAATTCAGGTTCACCTTGGTCATTGTTTACCAGAAGCTTGATTTTCACCTCAGCTGAAGTCTGCTTGTTTTTGAGATTTATGTAGGCAGATTTGGCAGCCTTTTCATACTTACTTGGCCTGTGAGATATAAAAACAGAATATGGGACCCTCTCTCAAAGAGTAAGTTATTGCTTGTCTGAAAAAGTACTACATTAGCTAGTGGAACAGGCATGGATAAGGAATTTCTATTAGAATTCTCCTACGGAAGACTTCCATTTTCCTGCATTATTTTTGTTAACTGGAAAACCTACCTAAATCAAGGGCCAGATTTTCAGCCTGAGTAAATTGCTGTAGTCAGGGCTGGCCCCAGGGTTTTGGCCGCCCCAAGCAGCCAAAAAAAAAAAAAAAAGCCGCGATCGCCATCTGCGGCGGCAATTCGGCGGGAGGTCCTTCGCTCCAAGGCGGAGTGAGGGACCATCCGCCGAATTGCTGCTTAATAGCTGGACCTGCTGCCCGTCTCCCGAGTGGCCGCCCCAAGCACTTGCTTGACAAGCTGGTGCTTGGAGCTGGTCCTGGCTGTAGTTGACTTCAATGGAAATACATGGATTTACATCAGCTGAGGATCTGGGACTAAGTGTGCACCTAATTTTATTTTAATACTATCTTATCAATACAGAATGTGACAAAAGAAATGCACTTTGTATGCCAGACACCCATAGTATAATCAGAGACTCAACAGAAACCTACAGTAGTGTGAAGCAGACTAGGGGTAAAATTTTTAAAAGAGCGTAGGAGCCTGAGGAGCCTAAAGACCAGCTTTTTGAAACTCCCACTGGGCTCTGATCTGCATCTTTAGGTGTCTAAATACCTTTAAAAAATTGGCCCAGAGTCCATAGACTTTGTCCGTTCAATGGGACTTAGGTTTCTAAGTGACTGTGGGTATGTCTACAATGCAATAAAAGACCTGCAGCTGGCCCTGGTCAGCTGACTCAGGTTTGCACTGCTATGAAATTGTAGTGTAGACATTTGGACTCAGGCCAGAGCTTGAGCTCTGAGACCCCGTGGGAGGGGAGGGGTCCAGAGCCCAGGCTCCAGCCTGAGCCTGAATGTCTACAATGAAATGTTATAGCCCCGCAGCTCAGGCCCTGCAAGCCCAAGTCAGCTGACTCAGGCCAGCTGCAGCTGTGCTGTGGATCTCTCATTGCAGTGTAACCATACCCTTAGGTACTTTTGAAAATTTTACACCATATATATATATAAATAAAAGAACTGTCTGCATATAATCCATGAATAATGTTAGTGAGAGCCAGCATGCATTAATACATGTCATCAATCAGAGAACAGATACATAGATACACAAACAGTTGACAAAAAACAAGGAAATATTTAATGGGGGAGGAAAACGAGATAGCCATGAAACCATCTAACATCAGAAGATGGATTAACATCTACGAGTGTCAACAGAAAAGTCTCAAGAATATGCCACAAGGTAGGAACCGAAGGCGCTGTTGGAGGGATGGCCTATTGGTGGAGGATTATATGTATTTAACATAGCTGAACAGTGATATTTGGTAGGGACTTCTAGAAGTTGGATAGCTCTGATAAGCATCATCATGAATGGATGCTAATCCAAAAACAACTGCCAAACCTTTTGTGGCTTCACTAGATTTAAAGGCAGTTTGGCATGCTGAGCCTGGCTCACCGTTATAATTGCGGTTTGGAAGAGCAGAAGTAAAGGAGGAGTAGAATGATCCTGTTTGGAATAACTATCTAATTTTACCCCTAAATATTTGACCAGAGAGAGACACTGAAATACAGTAAAGTTCAGGCAATTTTTTACTGACTAGCATTCACATAGCAGATTGAGACAAATATGTATTTTTTGCAAAAAGACACTATTGCAATCCAGTTCCGCACTCCGTGGTTGTCATTACCTTTGTCTTTCCTAGCAAGTGTGTCTTGCAATTTGGCTATCTCTGCCCTGTATTTTCACAACTGTTAAAGAAAATATCATAGAATCATAGAAGACTAGGGTTGGAGGAGACCTCAGGAGGTCAGATGTTTCTAGCTCTCTTTTAGCATCTAATTCTAGTTGGTATTTCTAGGAGAGTTTCTAAGATCAGAAAGCTCCAGATCCAACTCCCAGGAAAAAGTAGATTTCAAAGGGAGCAGGACCTGGCCCAGAATTTGCAAGTTTACAGTAGAAATTGAACATTTCTCTCTCTCTCTCTCTTTGCTGCCGGGGAAGAGTGGAAAATATGGAGACGACTAATTTTCTTGTTCAACTGACATACACGCTGCTAAAAATACACTGCTACCTCAATATAATGCGATCCAATATAACACAAATTCGGATATAACGCGGTAAAGCAGTGCTCCGGGAGGGCGGGGCTGCGCACTCCGGTAGATCAAAGCAAGTTCAATATAACGCGTTTTCACCTATAACGCGGTAAGATTTTTTGGCTCCCAAGGACAGCGTTATATCGAGGTAGAGGTGTACTGTAATAAATGTGACAGGTTTCAGAGTGGTAGCCGTGTTAGTCTGTATCAGCAAAAACAACAGGGAATTCTTGTGGCACCTTAGAGACTAACAAATGTATTTGGACATAAGCTTTGACAAATAAATTTGTTAGTCTCTAAGGTGTAATAAATGTGTGTGCAATCATCACTCTGCTGGCCACAATGGCCATTTAATTTCATAGCAGTAGCTGGGTTAGAAGTCAGAAGCTATTGCTCCAAAAGAATAAGTCACCCTATCGCCTGAGCTACAGAAGAAACGCAGTTAGCTGTTAGAAGTATATAGCCAGACTGGGGGACTACTCACTGAGTAAAGTACTACTCAGCAAGTGTAATGGTGGCAAAATCTGTCCTACAGCATCTGTCGTTCAATAAAACAGTTCTTAATCCTTCATTGCATATGCTGTAGCCATATTGGTACTAGAATATCAGAGAGACAAGGTGGGTGAGGTAATATCTTTTATTAGACCAACTTCTATTGGTGAAAGATGCTCACAAGCTTGCACAGAGATCTTCTTCGGGTTCTTAATGCTGTCAGCAGAGATGGCTGACACACACACACACACAACAATTTGTTGAATTCAATACATTCCAGTAATACATTTTTTTTAAAAAAACCCATCAGAATAAGACCTAGCATCCTGAAATTCTAGCTCAAGTGTTCGTGCGTTCTTTTTATTCCACTAAGCAGCATATGATTTATGATTATATAAATAAAAAAGTAACGAGCAAAGATTAGGGAAAACAATTTCTCCAATTTTAGAAAATATGAGATATTGTCTTTGAAGGCTAAGATATGGGATTAAGGACTCAAAATCTTTTCTAAGATATTTCCTTAGTGCAAATTAAAACCAATTCTTTAATGAAGGAATATCATTTAAACTAAGGATTCAGGTTGTATCATGAAAGCTTGCTCCATGATGACTTTTTGTCACCACATCTTTCAAATACACCATTTGAAAACAAGCTAATGCATTTTATAATTCAATAGCATCAGAGTAATGGGATGAGGTTGAAAAGCCCAGAGCCCAGTTATAAAGAACTCAAAGAGATCTAATTATCAGTGCTTTGTGCTATCAATCATCATGCCACACTGCAGCATCCTCTGTCTTAGTGGAATTGCTTGGGAATAAGGTTCCCTGCTTTGTGTGTGACTGACACGGGTCTCGAACAATGTAAGTGGTGAAAATTGCCATATGGTGAATATTAAATGAAAGTTGCTCTGCTATAAATCAAAGAATGCTGCTGGCTGTCATCACTAGAATTATACAATCACTTTTCAAAAGGGTCAAAAGTGACTGCTTGTTTTGTTTCTGTGCTAGGTTGTATCACAAAACTAATTTCTCAGCCTCTCATACAAAAATATATTACAGAGATACTGTTGAAATTGGGAGATAAAATAAAGAGTCATATAAAATGTTTAATCTGTTTGCAAAGTTTCCTGCAGTTTTGTTTGTTCTCGCTTAAAAAAAAAAAACCCTCTAAAATACATCAGCATGCAATCATTATTAAATACAAACCAACAAATAAATACAATAAAAGGGAATATTTTACTAAAGAAACAGTTTCAGCTTCAAGCAAATATAAATATTAAGGAAAAATTAATTTTTAAATATTTTTTGTTAATGTCCTTAAAACTTATGAAAATGAAATGTTTGGGAACACAGAAACAAAGCTATGTAATAAAATCAGTACCCTAAAGTAATGTAAAAAAGAATACCCCCCTTCTTAGTGAAAAGTGGACTTTATAGTGTCACTATTACTGTCAAAATGGTTTCTTCTTCCTCAGATGTTATAGGATATTTGAGCACAATAATGTTTCAATAAAAAGCAACAGAGGGTCCTGTGGTACCTTAGAGACTAACAGAAGTATTGGGAGCATAAGCTTTTGTGGGTAAGAACCTCACTTCTTCAGATGCAAGGGAGCTAAAAGAGCTAAAGTTACTAAGAGTTGAGATCACTGAGTGCTGTGTTAACTAGTGGGGGAGCCTGAAGCTATATTGATAAGCGGCTGGCGGAGCAGTTTGCAGGGATGGCT